>NC_061099.1:52818660-52986160 GCF_015104395.2 Macrobrachium nipponense | reverse complement strand
GCCTGGTGGGAACTGCTTTCTCGCTGGGCCTTGGTGCCCAGCTCTTGATCCAACGAAATAAGTCAGCCCTTTTTCTTCTACTAAAAACATTTCATCTTTCTGCCTTCCTCCCCCTGATCCCAACTCCTTGACGAGGTGGGGGGCTTAGGGATCCACTGCAGAGAGAGTATGCCCCTTTATGTCTACGCTCTCTGCTGTGGATCCAACTGAACATTGGGACCTTTTAACTCCTTTACTCCTCCTCCTTTTAAATTTCCCCATTTCACTTCTCCTCCAGCTTCAATATTCACAGCAGAACTTTGCGCAATAGCCTCGGCCATAAAAATAATTAAAGAAACATCACTCAATAATTTTGTGATTTTTAGTGACTCGAGAAGTGCCATAGAAGCCATCCAGAGTTACAAACCAAAAAATAATATAGTACAAACAAATTAAATTAATCACTTCATTAAATTAGATATTATTGGGAAAAAAGTAGAAATTATGTTGGATCCCTGCCCATGTAGGGATCAAGGAAATGAAGAGGCTGACAAAGCAGCCAAAGAAGCAATACAAATGACAAGATCAAGTGTGAATCTCCCAATGAGTGATTATGTAACATACATAAAGATGGGTATTTTAAGGAAATGGCAACATATTGGAATGAAGAGTCAGAAAATAACAAATTAAAGCAAATAAAACCTGATTGTTGGAAAGTGGAGTTCATCATATCAGAGAGAGAGACATGAACAAGTAATTCTGACACGTCTACGTATAGGCCATACCCGTCTGACACATGGATACTTAATGAGCAGCCCACACGACTCTGCTCCAGAGTGTTCGGAGTGCAAGGAGTTGGTAACAGTCAGACATGTCTTGTGCGAGTGTCCAAAGTATGACCAGCAGAGACTGTCAACTTTTGGAAATAAGACAATAAAAGAAATTTTGTCAGAATCTTTTACATTTTCGGTAGTTCCGATTTTGACTTTTTTGAGGAACTGCATTTTAATGATATAATATAAAACATTGGTGTTTTTAGTGAATTTTAAAACATTTCAAAAAGTTAAAACTAATTCTGAATTTTAATATACCGTTTTAGTATGTATGTAAGGGAACATGAGTAAAAGTATTTATTGTGTGTGTGTTCTAGTATGAAAGCATTTGCCATGTGCAATTTATTTATTTATCCTGAATGACCAACTTGGTCCCAGCTCTGGCCTAAGAGCTAGACCTGGCATTTTACCTAATCCTTCGGGCCAGCCCTAGGAGAGCTGAAAATCAGCTCAGTGGTCTGGTTAAACTACTTTTATAATAATAATAATCTGCCTTCCTCCCCCTATAAGGTATGGATTCTATGATGACGACTATTGGCTTGGTTTTGGACATGATTTAGTCTAAATCTTGGGATTTGAAGGAGGGTGAGGATGGACGGCATGCCACCTCACCCGTAGAACTCTAGTACCTGACGTGGTCGAGCGAGGGGAAAGTTTAATGTCAAACCCTATCCTCAATGCCGGGTCTGATCTCGACGGACATCATGACGCCTTAGCACTGGGGATAGGGTGTATATCCAGTAATTACCCCTAGGATGACCCTAATTAAAGGGATGACCCATCCTCTAAGTGTGACTCCATGGTGGGTATGGGGAATATCTGGATGAACTATGTATTTTACGTTTTATGGCAACCCCCCCTATTTCTGTTGACGACCATATGCTTTCATCAAAGGACTTGTCCACGGAACCCAAACATCAATTTTCCATGGTCGCTCCCCCGGATTAGTGTAGTATCCCTGGGCCAAATGACAGACGGACACAGTTGACGACCCAAAGCAATGCGAGTAAATATAATACAGCCAGGAAAACTAAACAAAAAAGCATCTGGTTCCAGTATTGTCACACTGGAACCATTTGCCATGAAGAAAAAATAATAAATATGAAATAGCTCCTGGGGTTCTTTGTACCCAATTCCTTTAATAAATACCTTAATTTGAAGCTAGAAGGTGACAATATAGACATTTTTCAAGTGCATAGGGAAATCGTGAAATGTTGTGGTAGACAGCAAAAATAACGTCGCAGAATGGAAACATGCTCCTTGTAGAAAGCATCTCCCCAGAGGAAAGTATCAAGTTGATGGGATTGTCAGACCTTGCGGGAGTTACGGTTGAGTGTACTCCCCACTCCAGCCTGAACTCCAGCAAGGGCTTGATTTATGCCCATCAGTGATGGCTTTCTCTGAGGAGAGACTTTTAACAGAATTAAAAGACCAGGGTGTAATAAAGGTGGAAAGGATGTCAAAGAAGGTTGATAATAGCAGAATACCTCAGCCTACCTTAATATTAACTTTTGACACCTTAAGACTTCCGAATGTGTCTTTGCAGCCTGGTATAGGTTTAAGGTAAAAGCAGTACATCCCGAGACCCAAGAAGGTGTTTCCATTGCCAGCATTTTGGACACACCCTACAATCATGCCGATCCAAATTGCAAGAAAAGCCTGCAGTCTGTGTCAACTGTGGAGAGGATGAGCATGGAATGTGCACCATGGAACCTAAATGTGTTCACTGTGGTGAGGGACATGCATCATCGTCTCAGCAGTGTGATATATATTAACTAGAAAAGGAAATCCAAGCCATTAGAGTAATAGAAAGAACAACATTTAAGGAAGCACGAGAGAGGGCCAAAGCGAAAGATTGTAAGACCCGGTCTAAGTTTTGCTACTGTAGTAGCAAAAATTAAGAAACCAAAAGAAAGAGACAAATAAAAACACCCAAGTTAGGAGCACAAATGTGGTTGCTGGTCTGGTGCCAGCTTCTGTTGGTGCCAACTCCTCTTTGGAGGACAAACCAGCAGATGCTGGTCCCCTGGTGCCAGTCCTCGCTGGTACTTCTGCCTCATTAGAGGCAGAGCTGGCTACTGCCAGCAATACAAAGACTCTCGAGGTGGTCTCTTTAGAGAACACCTCTTCTTTCTCCGTCTCGACAGAGATGGAGAGTGAAGAAACTAAAAAACCCTTCAGTGTCAAGGACACTGAAGGAAAAGATGTTGGCTCTATGAAGGCAACTCCACCCAAGAGGCCAACAAAGCCCTTCCATTAAAATGCCTCCCCCCCCTAGTAGGAAAAAGAGCTCTCCCAATCTTGTCAAAAGGAACCCATAATATTGGTCCCAAACATAAATAAATTCACTTCCATTATTCAATGGAATTGTCAGGGACTGCGAGCAAAGTATGAGGAAGTGAAGCTTTTGATCTATGAAAACTCCCCTGTAGGGTTATGTTTGCAGGAGACCATGCTAGGTGAATATACCCCTTGTCCTAGGGAATATGTTCACTATAGAACTAAATTTGATTTAGAGGTGGGAAATCATGGTGGATCCCTCCTCTACATCCGTCGAGATGTGCCACACTACCAAGTGAAACTAAATACTCCCACTTCAAGCTGTGGCTGTAAGAATTGATTTAAGAAGGAAATATACTTTATGTTCCCTTTGCATTCCACCCAATAGCCATGTCTCCCAAGAGAACTGTATACTTGATGGAGCAACTACCAGAGCCATTTCTTCTACTTGGTGACTTCAATAGTAGACATCCATTGTGGGGAGATGTAACATCAAATCAAAAAGGGAATATGATGGCATCTTTAATAGAAACTGAAGATATAGGTCTTCATAATACTGGAGAACCTTCCCATTACCACATTCAGACAGGCACCGTCTCCTGCATCGACCTTTCAATATGTAGCTCCAACTGCAGTGTTGATTTTAGTTGGAGAACAAGTGATGACTGGCATACCAGTGACCATTCTCCATTGTGATCGACACCAATGATGGTCCACCTATCCCGAGATCACCACGGTGGTGCTTGGAGAAAGCAAATTGGAGAAAATTCAAAGATTTGAGTGAGTTGGAGGGGGATGCAAAAGATTTCCCAAGTGTAGATGATGCCATTGATCTACTCAATGGAACATTACATACTGCAGGTCTACACTCAATTCCTCGAACTAAAGGACTATTCAGGAGACGGCCAGTACCATGGTGGTCAGAAGACCTAAGGTTGTTACACCGAGCTACCAGGTCATCATTGACCAGGTGCCGTAGACATCGCACCTTGGACAATGTCATAATTTACCAAACAGTGTAGGGCACGATTTCGAAAAGCCAAGAAAGCTGCCAGAAGACAAGCATGGGCCGGATATGTATCCTCTATTAACAGCAGAACACCAGTCTGTAGCATTGGAAGAAAATAAGAAAAATCAGGGTAAATTTACACCAATCCTCCTCCAGTACTTAAATTGAATAATAATCATGTTACTGATGCCACAGAAATTAGTGATATGTTTTCTGAACACTTTGCTCGAGTCTCTGAAAAATCAGATAGTTCCCCAGGACATCATTTCAGAATGATGGAAGAACAACAGGTACTTGACTTTTCATCAAACAAAGCTGATCATATAATATGCCTTTTTCTGAAAGGGAATTTGACTCTGCTTTAGCTAGGAGCAAGAACACTGCCCTGGTCCAGATGAGATTCCTTATGAAATGTTTAAACGCATTTCAAAGAACACAAAACTTTTTACAATAAGTTATTATCAATAGGAATATGGATGAAAGCAGCTACCCATAGCATATGGGAATTAGCTACCATGTTACCATTCCTTAAGCCTGGAAAAGATCCTTTCTGTGCAGCAAGTTACCGCCCCATTGCTTTAACATGTTGTCTATGTAAATTGATGGAAAAAATGGTAAAATGTAAGACTGATGTGGTATCTAGAGCACAACAATATTCTAACGCCCTCTCAGTGTGGTTTTCGAAAAATGCACTCCACCTGAACATCTTACTGCAACTCGAAGCCTCTGTCTGTGAAGCCTTTGCCTCCAAGCAACACCATGTGACAGTGTTTTTTGATATAGAAAAGGCATATGACACTGCTTGGAGACAGGGGATTCTGAAGACTATGCATAATAGTGGTCTACGAGGCAAATTACCTTTATTTGTGAAATCCTTTTTACATCGTAGGTATTTTAAAGTTAAAGTTGGCAGTACTTTATCAGAGAAAAAGTGCCAAGAAGAAGGTGTTCCCCAGGGTAGTGTTCTCAGTGTAACACTTTTTGCTCTGTCCATAAACAGTGTTGCAGCTGTCATTCCAAGAGAGGTTTTAAAGACACTGTTTGTGGATGACTTGTCAATATCCTTTGCTGCCACCCCCGGATGACTGTAGTAGAAAGAAAGCTACAATTAACAATAAATAAATAGTAAGTTTGGCTGAGAAACAGGGTTTTAAAAATCTCTGTAAGCAAGACTACTGCTGTCCACTTCTGTCGGATCAGGGGAGTGCATCCTGATCCAGACCTCTATTTGTATGGCCGTAGAATCCATGTGTAGAACAAGCACACTTCTTAGGCCTAGTTTTTTGACAGTAGATTGACTTGGGTCCCCCATATTAAACATATAAAAGCAAAGAGCCTAGAAGCTCTACACATCTTGAAGGTGCTTTCTCACACAAGTTGGGGAGCTGATAGAAATCTGTTACTAAAGCTTCATAAATCCCTAATCTTGTCAAAGCTGTCATATGGTTGTGAAGTTTATTCTTCAGCCTCCTCATCTAACTTGAGACCCCCTAGATGCTGACCCCTTGGCGTGGGTAGGGGGCTTAGGGACCAGCAGCTGGGCTCTGATGCCTGGTGGGGTTGTTTTCTCAGTGGTCCTTGGGGCCCAGCTGCTGATCCAACTAAATTAGTCAGAACTTTTCCTTCTTTCTGCAATTTTTTCATTCTTACTACATCCTTCTCCTTCATGTAATATTTTTTATTAGCATTTAAGATTAATTATGTGGAATTTTCCACTTTTGTTACATTTACTGCTTAGGTGAGTCTGAGAAGGGATCGTGTTTTGGAACGGGGTTTGCATTCGAAGCTAATTGTGGGAGTTGTGGTGGTTGAGTCGCCACCTGATATGGTTTGGACCCAAGAGGTAGTGATGGGACCCTCCCATTGCTACCTTGAGGGCGGAACCATCTCCAAACATCAGCCCATCGGAATCCAGGGGGGGGCTGGTGTTTGGGATGGGACTCCTGGCTTTTGTCCGGAAGCCCACCAATACGTTTGGAGTGGGGAGTCGGTCCCCATTAGTGGGGGCAGAACTCCCAGTAGGCGGATAAGCTTATATCTGGGCCACTGCAAGCGTATTGGTGCTATCCCGTAAGGGTAGGGTATGGGGTGGACCATTGGGAGTCGACTCTCACTTGTGCCATTGGTGGAGAATTTGAATACCTGACTGACCCACGATACCTTCTTGATATAACCAAGCAGTCTACAAATATATTTGAATCTATGGATATCGACCAATGTTTGCCCTCCCTGGATCTGACGACTTAACGGCACTGGCGACAACTTCAGGCATGGACACGGATATGAGCTCGGCTATCACAAAGAACCATGCACCGAGACACCAGGGTGCTATTAAAACTGGTGGATTGGTGGATTTGACATGAACAATAGAATGCTTTATTGCACTAATGCAAGCCTTTCGTTGGACTACGAGTGCTTGCATAGTGTCGCAAAACAGTTTGGTAAGGTGGAGAGGATTAAGATGCTTCTAGAAAAAGACAAGCAGTCTTTTTCTGCATACATTAGATTTTCCTCTCCCCAAGAAGCTAGTGAGGCACAAACGAATTTAAATGGCCACATTCTAAATGACTCTGTTTTAAGCACCAAGGTGTTTTCGGTGAGGAATTTGAATGATGAGCCATTCGATTTGTTCCTAAGAATGAAGAATGTGGACCAGCAACATATACCAGGACGCTTCCTCCCCTATATGGCATGTTGCCAGTTATAAAGAGGGAAGGAAAAATTTCATTAAAGCTGCAGAATGTATTGAGAACAAAGTGGGGTTCTATTCCTATGGTAATCTGAAACGATATGGAAAAGAACTTATCATAAAAGCAGGCAATGAGACGCAAGCTATTTTATATCAAAGTTTTAAACCCCCAAAGTGGAAAATATTGAGGCTATAACATCGCACAGATTCTTTAACACGCTGAAAGGGGTAGTTTATTCCAGAGACTTGCATGTTTTTAATGAGGAGGAGATTCTCCTAAGGTGCCCTTCTTGTGTATCTCATGTAAAAAAATTGGGAGGGGATGCAGCTATGCTTTTAACTTTCTCCTCCAATTACTTGCCTGATACCATCATGTTGGCCATGAGAGGATGCAAGTCAAAAATATAAAAGAAACCCTAAACAATGTCGCAATGTTTCGAATATGGCCACATTCAAGGACTCATGTGGAAACAATAAGAGATGTTCTGTGTGCTCTGCTGAGCATGACAATTTGGACAAGTGCGAAGCAGCCCGTTATTGTTTCCAGTGCAAAGGGTGATCATTCTCCAAACAGTAGGACTTGCCTCAGATACAAGTTTTTTTTTTTTTTTTTTGTTTGAGCAAGATGTGTTGCAGTGGCTGATAATGAACAATCTCAGCATCAGTGCAAGCAAAGCGTGTGGTAATGGGGGCTAACAAGAGTGCCAACTCTACCTATGCTTCTGTAATAAAGTTGATGAAGAGTTCTAGCAATGAGAGGCCACCAGTAATAGAATATAACAGTAAGCATCGGAAACCTGTTTCTCCTTGCACAGGAAATAATAATCGGAAACTTATGTCAGCAAGTGCTTTGAAGCCAATACTAAAAATTGTGTTCTTCCAAAAGCATGGACAATTTATCCTCTACGTTGATACAAATGTAACGGTTGCAAATTCAGCCCTAAGCAAAGTTTGCAAATATCCACAAATAATATCATCACCAAGATGCAACAAAGGAGTGGTCCAAACTAGAGAGATCTAGCTCGGATCCATCAATTATCACAGTTACTAAGAAACATGATAAAACTAAAGCTGCGCCCACCAGGAAGCGTATAAGAAACACATCCCCGAATAATGAAAGTTTTATAATAAAAACTTCAAATGGGTACAGTGTTCTGGAAGAGATCTCTCCGCCAAGGAAGATAGTTCCGAAAGCAGACCCAGTTCAAAGACATGCGAGTTCTCATCAGTCTTGCCGCCCCAAGACTAATAGCAGTAGTGATGCACCTAATTATAGTAAAAATCCTGAGCATCAGCCTCGAATTCAGAAAGCTGTTTGTCAGCAAAAAACCCTAATCTCTGATAAGATGAAAAGGGATCAAGAAAACAATCTCTTATTAAGGAGAATTTTCCTCTCCACCCTACGATCAGTACTTCCCCTCCAAAGAGTGGGAAGTAGTACATTACCACCTTAACATTCACGTTCGATGTCCTTCAGTGGAACTGTAAGGGTCTCAGAGCCCGGACAGAAGACTTTAAAGTTTTAATGCATGAATTCAATCCAGGGATTGTAATGCCTGCAGGAGACTATGTTAGGTAACTCTCCTTATAATCCTGGACTTGATTATGCTATTTTAACTCTTTTTCCCCAATTGGTGATCGTGCCTATGGAGGTGCTGCAATTATTGTTAATAAATCTCTGCAGCACTCCACAATACAATTAAATACAACTCTACAAGCTGTTTGCTGTCTCAGTCATATTAGACAAAAGGATAACGGTTTGTTCATTATACCTCCCACCAGATCTTTCTTTTAACATTGGAGATATTCAGTCCTTGATTAACCAACTTCCCACTCCTTTTCTCTTATTAGGAGATTTTAATGCCCACAACCCCCTTTGGGGAAGTCGGTGTTTAGACAGCAAAGGGAAAATAATCGAGGACCTTATGACACGAATGATGTCGCCCTATATAATAATGGGTCAATGACCTTCCACAGATTCATAATAATCATCTCTCTGCATGGGACCTTAGTATTTCCTCAACAAAATATCCACCTTGACTTTAACTGGTCTGTTAATAAGATTTGAATGGAAGTGATCATTACCCGATCCATCTGAAATATGTTGTAAATGCTCCATCTGAAACATTACCTAAGTGGAAGGTAGAGGATGCTGACTGGGACAAGTTCAGTAAAGGAGTCAATCTAGATAGGAAGTTTGAGTCATTTCATTCTCACCTGGATGCCTATGACTACTAATTGAATCCACTCTGAAGAGTGTGAGGGCTCGATTCCCAAGACAAAAGGTAAACCTCGTAGACCTGCAGTTCCCTGGTGGAATAAGACATTGTGGTATTCTGAGGAAAGTCACTAGGAAGTGCTACCGACGATACAAAACTAGTGGCTCCCCTCAGTCTAAATTAATCTATAATCGTGCGTTAGCCAAGCAGCAGCGCTTTTACAAGAAAGCCAAAAGAGAAAGTTGGCTTTACTATATCAATGGAATCAATTCCAAAACTCCATTGAGTGGTGTGGTGCAAAATCAGGAAACTAAGTGGAAAATTTGTTGCGTCACCATTACCCTCATTAAAGGTCAATAACACTCTGATCACAGAGCCACTGAAGTTGCCAATGAGCTGGGAAAACACTTTTCTCAAGTTTCTAGCCCTGACAATTATTCTCTAGAATTTCAAAAGAATTCGGAATGCCGAAATGACTCTGAAATTGAATCTGGAAAATCTGAACCATACAATCACAAATTTTCCTTAAGAGAATTTCGGGAGGCACTCTCTTCAAACTGAATCAACAGCTCCAGGGGGTGATTCAGTTTTACATGAAATGCTTAAACACCTCCCAGATGATGCCAAAAAGTATCTACTCAAGATTATAAACAAAATATGGGAAACTGGAATTTTACCAAGGACTGGAAAAATATCCATAATTGTTCCCATAAAAAAGCCTAATAAAGACGCTTCCCAAGCCACCAGCAATAGACCAATAGCTCTTACAGCTGTGTGTGTAAGCTGATGGAAAAAATGATAAAACACCAGATTAGTTTGGCACTTGGAAGCAAAAGGACTAATATCTCCATTTCAATTTGGTTTCAGGAAAAATCGTTCCACCCTTGATCCCTTGCTGAGGCTGACCAATCAAATCCAGCAAGGATTGCCAAACGATGTCAGACTATTGGCGTATTTTTCGACCTTGAGAAAGACATGACACTACTTGGAGAATTGGCATCATAAAACAATTGCACAAGATGGGCATATGTGGAAGAATTATTAAATTTGTATATTTCCTTTTTAACAGAGAGATTCTTTAAGGTTAGAGTGGGCAACACTCTCTCCCAACCTTTTGTGCAGGAGGAGGGTGTTCACAAGGAAGCGTTTTAAGCGAACACTTTTTTCAGTGGCAAATCAACAGTATAGTCCAACAAATATCATCACCTGTTAAATGCTCACTTTTTGTTGATGACCTTGCAATATACTGCACAGGATATGATGCCTTGTCAGTATGTAAACATCTGCAAAGGTCTGTTAATGCCATTACAAAGTGGGCTGATGAGAACGTTTTAAATTCTCCTCCTCTAAAACAGTTTCTGTAAGATTTACTAGGTGCCAGCGTGTGGAAGAGGTTCCCACACTCAGTTTAAAGGATCTATCATTCCTTATGAAAATGAAGTGAAATTTTGGGAATGACTATTGACCAGAAATTGACATGGGCCAGCCACATAAACTCCTTAAAGATTAAGGTTAAAACAATCTCTGAATATTTTAAAGGTTGTTTCTGGATTTAGTTGGGGAGCTGATAAAAAAATCCCTGCTGAGACTATATGACTCGTGTGTAGGTCCAAGCTAGACTATGGCTGTCAGATTTATTCCTCAGCTTGTCAAACCAGGCTGAAGGAACTAGATGTTGTACACAATATGGGGCTGAGAATATGCTCAGGGGCTTTTAGAACTTCGCCTGTTGAAAGCATATATGTTGATACTAACCAACTTCCCCTTGATTTGAGAAGGCAAGAACTACGATTAAGGTACATGGCTAGAATTAAAAGTGCTCCAAAAATCCCTCTTTCCAGGTGCTGAGGAAGCAGACTCACGGGTTTTCTGGTATAAGAGCCTCTAGACCATTCCAAGTTAGACTAAATGAAGATGTTAGGGTAATCATCTTAAATCCCTGAAAAGTCATGGAAGTAAAACATCCTGTGTATCCTCCATGGCTTATTCCAGAAGCATCCGTGTGCAAAAAAGCATTTAACAAAAAAGACTGTCCTGAGGAAGAGATTAGGGGAAAATTCTTGGAGCACGAAACTGTCCATACTAATGTGACAAAAATATATACGGATGGATCAAAGTCAGGTAGTGGTGTTGGCTGTGCAGTTATCCTTGGTGATACAGCATATACAGCTAAACTACCTGACTTTGCATCCATATTCACAGCAGAATTAACAGCCATAGTCTCTGCCTTGGATATAGTTGTTCAAAGTAGCGACACTAATTTTGTCATTTACTCTGATTCGAAAAGCACTTTAGAAGCTATAAAAAATTCAATAGCTTCCATCCGTTCAAAAAAATCAGGAATCGCTCCTCCATTTGTAAAGTGGGCGCTGAAAGTCTTTGCACCCCCTGAAGGCTGCGCAAAGACTTTCAGCGTCTTAAAGAATCCTCCATATCAGTCACGGAAAATGCCTGAGAGAAAAAAATGACTAATTGGCACCTTTTATTGTTTCCACGTGTCCTTGATTAAGGAAAACAATAACTGATCAGAGCTCATTAGCCGTGGTGTAAGTCGGTTTTTTTTGCTGGCAACTCCTGTCAGGATTTGTTCGTCTCGTGGTGTTGCCCTTGTGTTGCCAATCCCTGTGCCTTTATGCGTAATGGTGGGTGGGTCTTATACTTCTAGGGATGATCGTGTAAGGGTCATTCAGTGTTTTGAATTAGGGTTAAATACCGCTGAAATTGTGCGGCAGACGGATTTGAAGCGTCGAACAGTTCAGAACATTGTTGCGCGGTACAAGGCGTCAGGGAAGAAAGAGGTACCTCTTTCCGCCAAGAAGTCTGGGAGGCCCCCGTTGCTGTCTGAACGATCTATTTCGCTACTGAGAAGGGAAGCAGAGCTTAATCCTTCACACAGCGCTCGTCAATTCGGGAGGAAAAAGAAAAAACCCTGAAATTTTAGAAAGTGAAAGTGCGTACTTTACAGACGTACTTGTCATGCAAGTTGGGATTCAAGAGTGTTGTGGCTCCTAAGAAGAGCAAGCTAACTGACGCCCATATTAAGAAACGAAAGTTTTTTTTTCATAGATTTGGTAAATGGGACGTTAATAACTGGAAAAAAGTGTTGTTCACTGACGAATCCACATTCCATTGCTCGGCAAGCACCTCAACGGAAAGTTTGGCGAAGTCCCCGCCTTAACAAGTGCAGTGACAAACTTATTCGTCCTCGTGAAAAGTTTCCCAAAACTTTTGATGGTATGGGGTTCTATGGGTTATGAGGGAGTTGGGGAATTGTGTATATTTGAAAAATAATGAACGAGTGAACCAGCACATTTATTACGTTGTGCTAAATGAATATTTAGAGGGGAGCTTTGAGAAGACAGGTGCTTCAATTCTTCAGCAAGACGGCGCACGGTGCCACACAACGCCATTGATTAGGAACTGGTTGCGGATTGTTGTGTGGAGCTTTTAAGTGACTGGCCCCCTAATTCCCCTGATTTTAGTCCCATAGAAAATCTGTGGTCGATCATTAAAAAACGTTTGCAGAAGGTTGACTGCTCCAATATCGAGACCCCCAGATGCTGAAGCCTTGTCGAGGATGGGGGGCTTAGGGTTCAGCAGCTGGGCCCTGATGCCTGGTGGGAACTAATTTCTCACTGGGCCTTGGTGCCAGCTGTTGATCCAACTAAATAAGTCAGCTCTTTTCCTTTTACTAAAAACTTTTCATCCTTCTGCTTTCTCCCCCTATAAGATACAGATTTTATGTTGATGACTTTTGGATTGGTTTTTGGACATGATTTGGACTTACTCATTGGATTTGGTGGAGGTGAGGATGGTTGGCATGCCACCTCACCCGTAGAACTCGAGTACCTAACGTGGTCGAGCGAGGGAAAGTTTATATGTCAAACCCTGCTCTTAGTGCGGTCTGATCTCGGCGGACATCATGACGCCTTAAGCACTGAGGGTGGGGTGTATATCTGGGTGGTACCCCTAGGGCAGCCCTGTATGGGATAACACTGTCTCTAAATGTGGCTCCATGGTGGGTGGGGGGGGGGGCTACCTGGACGAATCATAAATCCTTCGTCTTATGGCGACATTAATTAGATCTTCGGTTGACGACTTAGGCAAGGATAAGGACAAGGAAAAACCTGGTAATTCCTCCATTGTAACTTTGGAGCCTTTTTCAAATGAGCTCCTTGTTACAAACATTCTGCATGTGAAACCAGTCCCCTTAGACTGGAATTATGACATGATATATAATGAATTTTGTAAATTTGGGACATCAAAGAATTAAGAAATAAACCTGGCAATAATTATGTTTTTTTTGAATTTGGATAATTTTCAACAATGCATCGGAAGCTCACAGAGCCTTTAGAGAATTTAAGTCAGATTCTATGAGTGTTGGACTTGTAGAGGCAGAAGGGGTCCCTAGATATCTAGACATTTATAAACCACCAAATGAAATAAAAGATCCTAATAGAATAAGTATAATCTCCAGATCTCCAGACCCAGCTAAGTGGTTAATTATCTCAACGCATGGTGAGAGAGGCAACCTCTTCAAGGTGAAAAGGTTGGTAAGCCAGAAGATCGGCAATGTTGGGAGCCCAGAAGTAACTCGCTTTGGGCGTAATAGTTTTTTAGTTCATACCAAGACCAATGTTCAGTCAGTAATGCTCCTAAATTTGAAGCTTGATCCTGAGGGTGTGATAAAAGAGGTAAAACCTCACTTTAATTTTAGTTATGCGAAGGGTGTTATATTTAATGAAGATCTACATGAAATGGATGAGGAGGAAATTTTGGAAATGTGTCCAGATGTGGTTTGGAAGGTTTTTAAAGTGCCCCGCTCATCGATGCTTATTTTAACATTTAAAAGTTCTTCTCTGCCATCTGAAGTTATTCTTGATAGTGAAATCATGAAAGTTCGTCCTTATAGACCGAGAGTGCTCCAGTGCTTTAAATGTTTTTGGCTTTGGACACTCCTCTAATGTTTTGCACCAGAAATAAACTCTGTGAATCGTGTGGCCAGCCTGAGCACGAGGAATGTTCTGGACCAGTAATTTGTGTAAACTGTAAGGGTGAACATCGAGCCCGTGATAAGAAATGTAGTGCATTCAAGAAAGAACAAGATGCATTAATAAAATCTCTTGACGAACACATCAGTGTGGGACAGGCCAAGAAGCTGTTGGGCAGGAAAACTTATTCGGATGCCCTGAAAGCTCAAACAATTAAATACTGCCTCTTCTGGTGCCCCGACTGGTGGGGCTCCCCGGTGCCCCGCTGGTGGGGTTTTCCACAGCCCCTCTAGAGGGGTATTACCCCATGTCCCCTGGTGGGACATCCCATGCCCCCCTGGTGGGGCCTCCGTGCCTCCCCTGGTGGGGCCTCCCGTGCCCCCCCTGGTGGGGCCTCCCATGCCCCCCCTGGTGGGGCTTCCATGCCCCCCTGGTGGGGTATCCCATGTTGCAGAGACACTGGTCAAGCCAGGGGACCCTGTTGTTTCAAGGGTTCAAGCCAGGTCTCAATTTGTTGACGACTTCTCTCTGTCAGGGACATTGCCTGACATTGAGCCTCTCACCTGATCCTGTCATTACAGTACACCGTGGAGATGACGGTGGGGAGATAGAGGCCCTCTTTATTTCGTCAGAAGAGGGCCCTTTCTCCCTCTTCGCCTCATTCACGGTCCACTCAGCAATCGTAGGAAAAACAAAAGTAAAACTGAAAGGGCAAGTGAAAGCCCATCTTCTAAAAGATCTGTAACACCTAGATCTAGGTCAAATAGACAAATGTATGGTAAAACTGATAAGATCTCTCTCACCAGGACACAGATTCCTAAATTAGTAGGGAATTTTAAGATGCCTTCCTCTAAATAATGGCTCTCATGCAAGTGGAACATCCGTGCTTTATACCAAATAGAGAGCAAGTTCGGGTTATGTTTAGGGATCATGATCTATCTGCAATGTGTCTTCAGGAGACAAAGTTGGGAGAGCACACTCCCAACTTGGGTTTTAATTATTCATTCCATAGGTCTCCACCCTGATAGGTGTACGTGCTCAGGGAGGCACAGGCATCATAGTCCGCAAGTCTGTTAATCATAGGGTTGTTCATTGAACACTGTTGTTGCAGGCTTGTGCAGTTCAAGTTTTCAATCATAAATGGATCACTATTTGCTCTTTATACCTAGATCCATCATTAGAAAGTAGATTACAGGATGCACAGGGTAATCTCGTCAGCTAGAATTAAATGATCTTCAGACATTGATAGACCAGCTTCCTAAACCCTTCATTTTGATGGGGGATTTTAATGCCAGCACACCCTCTGGGGAGAGCCAAACTGCGACCGGTGGGGTTTAATAATAGAACAGCTGCTCGACTTAAATGACATCACTTGATGAATGATGGTTCCCCTACAAGACATGATGTTTTTCATAATACTGACTCGGCCATTGACCTCACTATCTGCTCTTCGTCCTTGAGGTTAGATTACCAGTGGGTGTAGACCAGAATGATCATGGCAGTGATCATGGCCCATTCACTTGAAGTTTATGAAAAATATTCCATCTCCATGTTTACCAAAATGGAAGGTGGGGGAGGCTGATTGGGGATTATTCAAAAAATCTACTGAAGTTGATCAAGATATAAAAGATTTTCAGAGCCCAACATCCGCTTACGAGTATTTAATCAGTATATTGCTGTGCGGTGCCATGCTGTCTATTCCTCGAACTTCTGGTAAGCCTCGTCATCCTCTAGTACCTTGGTGTGTGATGCATGCGCCTTGAGCCGAAAGATAACAAGAACTTGCTACAAGAGATATCGTAGATATCCTGCTTGGTAAATCAAATTATCTATAAAAGAGCTCTTGCTAAGCAAAAGAAAATATTTAAGCAGGCAAAGAGGGAATCGTTTATCAGATATATAAGTGAATTAAAATATGATTCCCCTATGTCGTTTGTCTGGAACAGAATCCGAAAGCTGCAAGGGAAATTTTCTCCATCTCCCTTGCCTATTTTGAAAATTGATGGCTTCTTCATATCTGATTCTGGAGAAGTTGCAGAAACCTTTGGTAGGCATTTCTCCAATATATCTAGTGCCCTACATACATTACTCTCCTGCTTTCAGGAATATTAGGGATGGTACCACGGTTGTTCCTGCTGTAAGTTTAAATTCAGAGTCGTATAATCTCCCTTTCACCATGAAAGAATTAGATCATGCAATCTCGTTATCTTCCCAACACTCCTGGGGAAGATGATATACTGTACTCAATGATTTTTAATTTGCCTAGAAGTACAAAACAATTTCTTTTAGACATTTTAAACAGTTTTTGGCTTTCAGGAACTTCACCAGAGTCTTGGAAGATATCGATTATTGTACCTGTTTAAAACCTTTTAAAGATTCCTTCCTTCCTAAGAACTATAGGCCAATTGCTCTAACCAGTTGTTAGCAAGATTTATGAGAGGATGGTCAATGCTCGACTTGTGTGGTATTTGGATTCAAAGAATCTTTTATCTAATCGGCAGTTTGGCTTTAGGAAAAAGAGAAGTACTTCTGACCCTTTGATGTTCCTTACTCGGGAGATACAGAATGCTTTTGCTGTGCAAAACCAGACTGTTGCAGTGTTCTTTGACCTAGAAAAAGCCTACGACACGACCTGGCGAGGGGTATCCTTTTGCAACTTGTAGAGTAGGGTGTTGTGGGTAATTTATTTTATTGTCTGAAAGATTTTTTGTCGGAACGTTACCTGAAAGTAAGAGTGGGCTCTTACATTTCTTCTGCTTACCCTCAAGAAGAAGGGTTACCTCAGGGAAGCGTTCTTAGTCAACACTCTTTAATGTAGCTGTCAACGGTCTACTAGAACAAGTTCCTGTCGGGGTGCATGGTCTGGCCTTGCTGCTGATTATGCAATAATCTGTAGTAAGTCCACAGCTGTTGAAGCTTGTCAAATGATCCAGACTGCTATTAATGCTTCAACATCATGGGCCAGTGCTAAAGGGTTCAAATTTTCACCAGAAAAAACCAAAGCAATACGATTTTGTCGATTACGAAGAGTGGAAGAGATCCCTACGTTGTTTTTAAACGATTCGATTTTACCTTATGAAGATAGCATTAAGTATCTAGGTGTTACATTGATAAGAAATTAAACTTTTACTCAAACATGTTAATGAAGTTGTATGTAACGTGAAACTTCGACTTAATATTCTTAAAGTTGTATCTAATTTTAAACTGGGGGGCAGATCGAATTACCCTTTTGAGGATGTACCAGGTGTTATGCCTAAGCAAAATTGATTATGGTTGCCAATGTTAGGTTGTGCGTGCAAGACAACACTGCAGAAATTAGATGTTGTCCATAATATGGCTTTACGTATTTGTACGGGAGCCTATAGAACTTCACCAGTAGAAAGCCTATATGTTGAGTCCGGTTTTCCCCCACTATTTATCCGTAGGGAGGAATAGGCTTGAGAGCCATATCAAGAATACTTACGTCAAAGCTAAACCCTAACTATAAGTACGTTAGAGAACCAACTGACAGAGCCCCAAATAGACGGAGACTTCCAAAGCCGCTTGAGGTCCGACTAGCAAGCTCTGCCAGGGAGGTGGGATTACTTCCCCCTGCAGTAGCTGAAATTTCGCCTTCAAAGTTTCCTCCTTGGAATAGACCATGCTAGAAATCTGCCCAATTAGGGACAGCAGGAGCAACAGTTCTGGTGAACAGTTGAGGGCAAGTTTCTTGGACCATGCTTCCGAACATGGTGATTCTCATCATATATATACTGATGGCTCGAAGGGTTCTGATGGTGTTGGTTGCTCTGTAGTGACTGGTGGTAATATCATTAAAAAGAACTTCCTTCTAATTCTTCTGTTTTTTACAGCTGAAACTGCTGGCAGTTTTGACTGCTCTTAAATATATCTTTTATAGTTCTTGTACCAACAAGGTTTTTACCATTTTTACCAACTCTTTGAGTGTTTTTATCTTCTCTAAAAGCCTAGTCTCTTGCCATCCTTTAGTGCAAGAAGTACTAGATTGGTTTTAATCTTTTAATTAATAGAAGAGGATTTTCTGTTGGATTTTGTTGGGCTCCGTCCCATGTTGGAATTGTTGAGAATGAGCGAGCCGACGCTGCTGCTAAGGCTGCAACTAGGCCTTAGGCACATTTCCAACATGGGCGTCCCTGTATCTGATTTTAAAAGTACCATTCGATTTTATTGTAGAGACCAGTGGCAGGCCCAATGGTCTACTTTAGATAATAATCTTAAATTGAAATCGATTAGGCCTTCTGTTCATCCTTGGCCTCATAGCCGGATGGATAGAAGGTCTGAGATAGTTTTAGCTAGATTGCGTATTGGCCACACTAAATATACTCACGGGTATCTAATGATGAGTGGAGCGGATAGGCAGGTTCCTCGCTGTTTCCACCTGTCATGTGGATTTGACTGTGGTGCATATTTTGGTGAGTGCCCACATTATGAAACCAAACCAAACGTAGAGCTTGTTTGCTGGCAAATAAGTCTCTTGCAGATATTTAGGTGAAGGTGGCTCGGGCAGAGCAAATTATGACATTTTAAAAAAATATTGGTCTTTTTTACGAATTGTAGTTTTCTTTTAATTGTTTTAGGTTTCTTGTTTGGTTTTTATGAATGAATGATTTTGTATGTTAGATCGGTTGTGGTGTAGTTTGTTGTGTGACAGTGACTTTTTTTATTCTTAAGATATATATGCGCTGAATGGCCCCTCGGCTCCGGCGCTTGGCTATAAAAAAAAAAAAAAAAAAAAAACAAAAAAAAAAAAAAAAAAAAAAAAAAAAAAAATATCGAGAAACTCAAAGCCGCCATCATCGCTGCTTGGAAAACAGTAATCGAACCAGAGATCTGTCAGCACCTCATTGAAAGTGTTCCCCGACGGCTGAAGGCAGCTAAAGAGAACAAAGTTTTGGTGCTACCGCAAATACTAGAAAGTCTAAGGTAAACTGACACACCATTTTCAATATCTTTAACTAAATTTTTGCATTCCTTTACAGGTCGAAGAAGGTGCGCGTGTGTATACGTTTGCCTAAATGCACTGGGGTGTAAAGACTTTCGGCGCCTACTTTATTATTTGCGTAAATCTGTCTCTTTCTGTTGGGTCCCTTCACATGTGGGGATTTGCGGAAACGAGATGGCAGATAGGGAAGCGAAAGCTGCTGACTAGTGTCTCCTCAGAAACAGCCTTTAGTAAAGTGCCTCATACAGATCTAAAAGTCCTTTTAGGTCTTATATTTTAAGCAATGGCAAGAAAGATGGACTAATCACTCTTGCCAATAATAGAAAGTACAGAAATATTAGAAATAATATATTGCCGTGGCCTTCGTCTTCCAGTCGATAGGCGAACAGAAATAGTTTTAAGCAGACTGAGGATTGGCGGGGCCCACACTTATTTTGATCCATCAGTTTATTTTAGAAGGGGACAGCCTCCCAGAGTGTGCTTGCGGTGGCGAGATGCTAACAGTGGAGCACATTCTGGTTGCTCGCCCCAGATATTTTAACCAGAGAGAGATATATCTTAGGGGTAAATCCCTTGTGATATTTTGGGAGATGAAGCAGGCATATTTCTGCTCTCATCTCCTTTTTAAAGTCTATAAATATTTTTAATAAACATTTAATTATTTTTTAGCTATCACATCATAGATATATAATTTTATTTATTAAGCATTTTCTTCATTTATTTCTTCATTAATTCATTCATTTCTCATATGGTAATGTTATATATGAACCATTTTCTTTCATACACTTATTAACTCATTCAGAATGTAATTTATTTAATCTCCATTACGGCGCTGAATGGCTTCTTTGGCCCCAGTGCCTGGGCTTTTGCCCTAAAACTCATACATCCATCCATCCATCCATCTAACTTGAGAATTTTAGATTCGGTGCATCATTCAGGTATTCGTATAGCCACAGGAGCTTTCCGGTCGTCACCAATACCTAGTATGCTAGTTGATGCAGGAGAGATGCCCCTTGAACTCTATCGCCAGTCATCATTACTTCGGTACTGGTTTAGAGTGCAAAGACTCCCTAAATCTCTGGCATTTGCTGTGGCAAATAGAAATGATTTTTAACGGTTTTTATGAAAGTCATCCAAGGTATCCCACTCCTATTAGCTATAGAATTAAAATATTTAGAGGATACGAATATCCCAAAAAATTTCCCACTTATCCCCTTTGTGTATCCCAGTACTCCTGTCTGGAGGTTACCTGATGTGAAATTCTGCAGGTACTTCAATGGAGCAAAGAGGGATAAATCTGATGAGGAAATGAGGTCCATATTTTTAGAGCATGTATCAGAGCATGTAGATACAAGTTTTATATTTACTGATGGCTGTAAGTCCAATGCTGGCGTTGGATATGGAGTTTTTAGCGAATCTTTTAACCGAAGAGGTGCACTTCCTTCTGTTGCTCAAACTTTACAGCTGAATTGTATGGCATCCTAATAGCACTGGAACATATTACAACACTCCCAGTTTGTAGCTATACAATATTTTGTGACTCCAAAAGTGCCCTACAGTCCTTGGAAGTCTTTAATACTGATCATCCCTTGGTGTTGAAGATCTTGCTGTGGATTTTTTTTGCACCAAAATAGAAATCCATCCAGCAGTTATGGGTACTTCAGTGGGACAGAGTAGGCCCCAATAAAATGAAAGAAATTACTAGTCAGACACACCCTTGGAAATATGACGTAATACCAAGGAAGTGGGAGATTGTATTGTGTAGATTACGTATTGGCCATACGCGTTTAACTCATGGCTATCTGATGGATGGGGAGAATGAGCCCTTCTGTGACGATTGCTTAGTTCCACTAACCGTTAGGCATTTGCTGGTTGAGTGTCCCAGTCTGGTGGAACTTAGGAATTGTTTTTTAGGTTATAGTAGTGGAGCAGGGGGTAATTATAGCATGGCAAAACTGTTGGGAGAAAGCGCATGTATTAATAACATTATCTCCTTTATCAAAGAAGCTGGTCTTCTCAAATATATCTGACAGCTGTGCTGTCTTAATATATAATTTTTTTTTTCTTTTTAATAGTTTTACTGTTATGTGATCAATCACAACTCTTTTTATCGGAATATTATTTATATATTTATCAGAAATTTAATTTATTTTTTTAAATCAAATTTATATATCTCTCATAAAGATAAAGTTATTTTGAATGTTGTATAATATATTATAAAAGTTAAAAGATCACATTTAGTATTCGGCGTCGGTGACCCTGGTAGTTGTGATGCCAGATAACTCACAATAAATCAATCAATCAATCTATCGTCGAGGTTGGGACACCCTCCTGAACCAAATATGATAGTAACCTTGCCTTTTATCTTATTGTTAATTGTTAGGAATCCCACTGTTAAATTTTGGAGCATAAAGGTATACTTTGGTGTATATGAGCATACCTTCATATATGAAGGGGGTACATAGTTGTCTTTAGTTTTGGACTGTCGGTTATGGGCTTTTGACTCTGGCACAGGAGTCACCAGTACAGTGGTACCTCGAAATACAAAAGGCTCAACTTACGAAAAACTCGAGATACGAAAGCAAATACGAAAAATTTTACGGCTCTACATACGAAAATTGTTCAAGATACGAAAGGTTGTTGCTGTAAAGTCCGAGATTCGCCCGGACCACCGATAACAATTTTGAAACTAGCGCGCCACCAACTGAGTAGACTCGCCACCATCCTCCTGCTCTCCCATTGGTTCCTGATGCTAGTCACCGCCATGAAATCCTTTTCTCCTATTGGTCAGCATCCCTCCCATGATGCATTTACGTAGCGGCGTGCTTCTTCAGCCACTGCACGGCATCATCTGTATCGTACGCACGCAGTATTCTTTCGTTCTAACGATTTCATTTATTAATGTAAATTCGTTAGTAATTTCGTTGTAGTATACTTTATCGTGTTGTGTGAGAACTTTACTACATACGTATACGTACTACATAACATAATTACGTACAGTATATATGTAGTCATGGGTCCCAAGAAAGTTGAAATTCACGGAAAGAAGAGGATGCTTTCTTTGGAGACGAAGATGGAGATAATTAAAAAGTATGAAGCTGGTATGCGATTGAGTGTGATCGCCAAGGAATACGGCCGAAATCCGTCGACAATAGGCACCATCCTTAAGCAGAAAGATGTCATCAAAGCAGCTACACCTTCCAAGGGCGTCACTATTTTGTCCAGCAAGAGGACCCACGTGCACAATGAAATGAAAAGGCTTCTTCTTGTCTGGATAAAAGACAAAGAAATCACTTGCGATACGATAACGGAGACGGCGATCTCCCACAAGGCCAGCGCTATTTTCGGCAATTTGATTGCCCAGGCCAAAGACGACGGAGGAGAAGGGACATCAACGCCAACCCCAGACTTCAAGGCTTCGTATGGGTGGTTTGAGAAATTCCGTAAACGGACTGGCATCCATTCGGTGGTGCGGCATGGGGAGGCTGCCAGCTTGGACACGAAAGTGGCCGAAGCCTTTAAAAAGACGTTCGACGAGATGATGATCAAGGAAGGCTACAGTTCTCAGCAAGTCTTCCCCTCTTAATGAGAGAATGCCTTGACGAAGTTTCTTGGCTTCACCTTGGAATTTCTTCCTTGGTGAAGCCTTGAAACGGGCAAGAGGGCTCTCGAACTTGGGGAAATTTTCCCCAAGTCTCGAATCTAAATTTCTCTCTTTTAGTCTTTCACTAATTCCTTTTTTTATTTCGACCTCTTCCTATTTTTAGCATCCTACCTTCTTCTTGCTGTCCAACCCCTATTAGTAATATTTCTTTTATTCAATTTTTTTTACTAGTAAATAGCGTGGATATTTCCACATTCGTTACATCATGCAGGTTTGATGAATGGGAGAAGGGATCACGGTTGGGAGGGATTTTCATTCAAAGCTATATGTGAGAGTATAGGATGACGTAAGCCGTCCCGAAGATGGTTTGGACCTTTTGGCGGAACTGTTCCGGAGGTTGGGTCATCGGAATCCAGGGGGATCCAATCTTTGGGAATAGGACTCTCGGCTTATGGCCGGAAGCCCGTCATTACAGATGCAAGGGGGATGATTCCATGATTTATGTCTCAGTCCCAACAGGCGGGTTTAGCTTACACCTGTGCCTCTGTATCTGTTTTGATGCATCCTACGGGTAGGGTATGGAGCGGATCATCTGGGAAGTATGCTCACTGTGCCGATAGTGGAGAATGTAAATGCCCTTTACAACGTATATACTTTCTTAATATTCTCAAACAGGTAAAACAAACAAACAAACAAACAAAACATTTAAACAAACAAACTAAAACCTTCTTATGGATAATTCGGCTAGTGACCCCCCCTCCCCTGGATTTGCTGACTCTCCACCGGCACTGTTGACGACTTTAGCGACTTCAAGTAATGACAACTCGGTTGACGACCAGGGAACTAAAAAGGGCCTTTCCTCCAGTTCCAGTATTTACACACTGGAACCATTTATTCCTTCATCCCCAGGATGCCAGGGGATTAAAAAATCTGCAGTGCAAATGAAAATTGTAGAGTCTTGTATTGTACGGGCATTGCACTTGATATGAATTATGAAAAATTGTTCACTCATTTTAAACCATTCGGAGAGATTGAAAGGATGAAGCTGAAACTCTCAAAAGACACAAAAAAGATTTGAAGCATATATAACTTTTCAGGATCATTCCAAAGCTATGGTTGCCCTTTCCAATATCAAAAGTGGCAACATTTGCGGATTTTCTGGCTGTGCAAAATTGCATAATATTCAAAATCGTTTGGATTCTGAATTTGACTATATTCCAAAGTACTCTGACTTGTGTGATGCCCAGAAATTGCTCCAAGGGTATTACTGAGCCAATTTGGTATGTTGCTTCGTACAAGGAAGGGTGCAACAACATCATTAAGGGATACGAATGCCTTGAGAAGAAAGTTGGTACCATTCCTCAAGGCAAATTTGAAGCGTTTTGGATATAATCTATTAATTAAGGCTGGAAATGGAATACCCAAGCAGTATTATTGAGAAATTTTAAACTTCTGATTCACGAATAGCATTGGGAAAGTTATCCTCACAGCACCTTCAACCAGTCAAAAGGATTAATATATTGTAGAGATTTATATGAGTTTTCTGATGAAGACATACTGAAGAGATGCCCTCTTTGTTTATAAAGTTAAAAGCTACCAGGAGATAACAATGCCATCTTGTTGATATTTACCACACCCCTATCTTCCAGACTATATAAAAGTCAGACACTTGAGCATTGCTGTCAAGAAATTCCACCCACGACCTATGCAGTGTTACAAGTGGTTATGATTTTGGTCATGTTATTGGGAAATGCACAATGAAAAAAGATGCTTCATTTGCTCAAAATTCCATAATGCTTCTGAATTCCACGTACCTCCAAAGATTGTGTCCGAAAGATTTTGTTATCATTGTGAGGGAGCTCACTCTCCGAACTCAAGACAATGTAATCTGTATAAATTAGAACAGACTATAATAGATACTGCTAATAATGAACATATCACCTATAAGCTGCAAGAAAACATATTTTTAGGTAATAATTCGACTTATGCGAAAGTAGCATCCAAGAATCAGCATTCAACTGATGATATACAAGTTTCTCATTCTTGTCTGGTGCAGAATCAAGGATTCCTGATAATTCTACTTCTTCATCAAGTCGATCAGAATCCAATTCTTGCATTGACGCTGGTATTCCCAAATCATTACCAAAACGCCAGCATATAAATAGAATAATTGGAAAAAAGAATGACACTACTACCCAAAATCAAACTAAAAAAGAAGAGCAGATTTCTGTACAGAAACAGATTCAACATACTTGCCACTGATGACAGCACCAAAGAGACGGAAGAACTTTCTGAAGTGGAGATGGTGGAACTAGAAATCCCAAAAGCAAAGTCAGAAAGAAAAAAACGTGTACTTGAAAGTACAACTCCTCCCAAATCAAAAATCGAATAATGAGATATGCTTAACAAAACCAGCAGAAGATACTCTTCAAGATAATACATGAAAGGGCTTCTACCATGTACCAAAACCCAATTGAAGCAGAATAGTAACATTGCTTCAAACTCCCAACCTCTGAATCTGAAACAATTGTTTTCAGACAATCATATTACACCCATGTGATAAAAGCCCGAAGTAACACGCAAATGCACACGGTTCTCAAGAAGCGGAAGGAATCCTTACTAACAAATGTACCCCTTGAAGAAATAAATTCCCTCACAGTTTTAGGCAAAACTAGTAATCAATGATATCCCATAAAACACCAACAGGGCGGGATAAAACAACCCACAAAAGTCCTGTGGCTGTAATGATTGTTTTTTAGACGAATTCAATGACCTTAAAATATAAGTATACATAATATGAATAATCTAATAGACAATTTTTACTAAGAAACAAAAATAAAAACCAGTATGTAAAATTAGAAAGCCACAACACTGTTGTATGTGTGTTGACCATCTAATAAAGAAGCGTGCAACAGGCACCCTTCATCTTTGAAAAATTTCTAGAAAAATTTAATCACAATCCAAAAGAAATTCAGGAAACGAATCGAAATCGAAGTAACCAACAGGGAGCCATAGCTAAAGAAGCAAAACCTAATTCAAAAATTACTGCTACTGCAGTTAAACAGAAACCCATTCCCGGCAAAATAAGCAGAAACAATACTCTACTAGTGATATTCCACCTCCACTACCATAATGTACATTCATACGTAATCCAATGGAATGTTAATGGTCTTAAAACCCGTTTGCATCAAGGGGAAATTCAAAGACTATTAAAATATATAATCCAATTGCAATATGCTTACAGCATACAAAATGATACCGTTCATCAATAGGAAATTACAATTTAGCATCTCATTCAGTTTCCTTCTGCTAATACATTAGGAACTGCAATCTATATTCATAACAGAGTAACTTACGATGCTATGTCCTTTAGAACCTCAGAATTTCAATTATCTGGAGTTAGATTACATTTAGATAATAACTCCTTTAATATTTATAATATGTACAATCAACCCTCTTGTAATATAATTTGCAAAATTTACCTAAAGTATTCCCCAAAAGGCAAGAGAATTTCCTATTATTAGGAGACTTTAACTCCCACAATCCCATCTGGGATACCAATTGTGTTGATGTTGACACAGATGGTTCAAAGGTCGAACAGATGATGAATGATCACAACTCTGTATATTGAATGAGGCAGAGAGTAGCACTTACTACTCAAAAACTCATGCACCTATTCGTCAATTGATTTAACACTCTGTTCCAATAGTATTGTTGATAGGTTTGAATGGAATGTCTAGATGACCTGTTTAACAGTGACCATTTTCTATTTTGATTACCATATTAGGACATACACCAACTTCTCCGATCCAACGGTATAATACAAATAAAGCTGACTGGGATAAGTTCAAGTTTTACACTAGGCAAGTGTCCTGCCTTTGATTATTCCAGGACCATGATAAAACAAACGACGATTTGTGAATTTTATCACACAAGCGGCTGATAAATCGATGCCATGACTGGCAATCAACAGTTGAAACATTCGGTCCCATGGTGTCAGACACATTAACCCAATTGATAAACGAAAAGCATGCAATTGGAAGAAAATAGAAACCCTAAATAAAAGATTCAAAAACATTTGAGACAGGTCCCCTAATGTTAGGGAAATACAAATAAAAACAAATTAGTGACATAGCCATAGAAATTAGTGTATTGAAAACCATATTTCAATAAGATTTTTGCTAAATTTAGGAAGGGAAGTAATTAAAGGCAAGATAATTTCATGGCAAAAATACGTCAAGCATATCAGATAATACTTCTATGCAGAAGGTGGTGGCAGAAATTTAGGAAGATTAACGGTTCTTACAGCAGACCAGCAAGACACGCATTAATGCATAATGGCTCATTAATACATGATACTCAGACAATCTCTAATATTATCGGTCGTAATATTGAAAACATAAGCAGTATTGATAATTTAGATGCCCACTTTCGAGCCCTTAAGAAGAGAAGAAGCAATACCATGAATTTTGATACTGTAGAAGATATTTACTACAATAAAAGATTTACTGTGAAGAAGAGTTGGAATTTGCATTATCAAACTGTAGCTCAACAGCCCCTGGAAAAAGAATAATGTAAATTTTCGATAATGATGAGAAATCTAGCCCCTTTAAGGCCAAGGGCCTATCTATTAGATTATTTCTATAATCATCTTTGACCAAACATCTATTTCCCAAAGGCATGGAACATGCAATAGTAATACCAATAGCTAAGGCAGGAAAGATCCTAGTAATCCAGATAATTACAGACCAATTTCACTAACCAGTTGTGTTTGTAAATTACTGGAAAAGATGGTTAATTATAGATTGAATTGGTGCTTGCGTCGAATAATGTTTTTATCAAATTCTCAATTTGGCTCACAATCGGAGCGATCCACCTTGGACTCTCTTTCACACCGGAAAATATGTACGTAGAGGTTTTGAACGAAAAACAGATCCCCCCACAATAGCCCTATTTTTGACATTCAGAAGGGCATATGATACACATGGAGGTACTCTATACTAAAATCCTTGCATCATAACGGTTTCCGAGGACATCTTCCTATTTTTATCAGAAATTTATAGATGGAAGAACATTTCAAACTCGTATTGATAATATTTATCTGAATCTTTTAAGCTTGACTGTGGTGTACCCCAAGGCAGTGTTTTAAGTGGAACGCTTTTTGCGTGGCAATTAACGATATAGTAGATCAAATGCCACAGGGAGTGCAAAGTAGTCTTTATGTGGACGACTTTGCAATTTACTATTCATCCAACAATCTTCGTCATTTGCAAAGAATTCTAAATAATGCCATTCGAAAAATACAAGCTTGGACTGCTTCTGTTGGTTTCAGACTTTCGGCAGAAAAAACTCAAGCAATAATGTTTTATAGGAATAGTAGATGGAAACAGAATCAAGATATAAATCTTACTTTGGGCAATGTACAAATCCATTTCCAAGATAAAGTAAAATTTTTGGGACTGGTCTTTGATACTCATTTGAATTGGAAAGCACATGTATCTTACATCAAATCTAAATGTAATAGTGCTCTTAACTTAATGATGAAATTATCTCATACAATATGGGGGGGGTGCAAGGAGATCAACTTTACTGATGATATATAAAGGCATTGGTTCATCAAGAATAGATTATGGAAGCCCAATATATGGATCAGGATCTGAAGCAACTTTGAAGTCTTAGCATCCACTACATACTCGAAGGCCTGAGAATTTGTAGTGGAGCGTTTAGATCATCCCAAATCTCTCGGTTTTATGTGAAATTGGAGAACCCCCTTTGTTCGTTTGCATCGGATTTTGTAACAATGCGGAGTGGCATTGAATATTCTGTCTACAAGTTCTCTAGCAAAAAAAGCTCTTTTTCAGAGTGATATTTTTATAAATAATCATGTGCCACCATTCCCCATTAGAGCAAATAGGCTGTTGCAGTCAACAAATATCAAAATGAACATCATTCAACCATCTCTTTTCCCCCCACCTTGGATCATGAAAAAAACAAGAATATGCTCTCATCTTTTCATTTTTTCTTATCAAAGAAATTTAGCTATACCCCGAGTCACCATCAACAAATTGCCATAGAGCATATTCAAAGGAAAGGTCCTCACTACGCCATATACACTGATGGCTCTAAATCTTCAGTGGGTGTAGGAAGCGCTGCAGTGTCTTTGAAGAAAATGAGCCAGTTATCATTGCCAAAAGAGTCTTCAGTATCACCTCCGAGCTATATTGCCATTTTTACTAGCCATCAATATTGTTTAAAGCACATGAAGAAAGACTAAATTTAAAATTTATCATCTACTCGGATTCACGAAGTGCCATAGAAGCCCTCAAAAGCTATTCACATAAGAACCTGTTGGTATTAAAGATTAAAGAACTTTTAAAACAATTTTATCTTGAGGGGTAGATATTGAATTATGTTGTGGGGTCCCAGCTCATGTAGGAGTTTGTGGAATGAAAGAGCGGATACTGCTGCTAAAACAGCGTCAACCTGCCTCAACGGAATATTAATCTCCCGTTAGAGATTACATAACTTTATTAAAAACATTTACAATGGAAAAGTGCAAAGATTGTGGAGCAACGTATCTCAGAATAATAAATTAATTAAACAATTAAAGTCAACTGTTTCTCCATGGGAGTCCTCCTAATCAATACGACAAAAAAACTGAGGTAATATTGACTCGATTAAGAATTGGCCATACGAGATTGACCAATGGATTTTTAATGTGTACACCTCACGGCACTATTCCCATGTGCAGTGAGTGTGATACTTTTTATCTATTAAACATATATTTTCTGTTTGTCGGGTTTTTAAGCGAGAAAGAGAGATATGTTTTTGGCCGGAAAACGTTTTCTGACATTTTAACTGAATCTAGTAGTTTTTCTGTTTTTAGAATTTTAACTTTTCTAAGGAATCACGTTTAATTGATAGAATTTAAGTTTTTACCTAAGATTTTTATTTTATTACTAATTCTTTTTAAATTACGTAGATTTAATATATAGTTAATTCTTTTTTTCGCTTAGATTTCATATATATATTTATTTATTCATTTATTTTTTCACTTAGATTTAGTACTATATTTGAAGATAAATAGATATATATGCATATATATTATTTATTTATTTATTTATTTATAGAATTTATTTATATCCCGATTTTTTCGGGCCAGCCCTGTGAGAGTCAAGTTTGACTCATTGGACTGGTAAAACTCCTTTCTTTAATAATAATAATAATCAGCAAGTCTTCAACTGTGATAAGACTGGCCTTTTTTGGAAAAAAATGCCTCGTCGGACGTACATCACGCAGGAAGAGAAGAAGCTACCCGGGCATAAGCCTATGAAAGACAGGCTTACGCTCGCACTTTGTTCCAACGCCAGTGGGGATTGCAATGTGAAGCCCCTACTTGTCTATCATTCCAAGACTCCTCGAGCCTTCAAGGCCCACAAAATGCTTAAGAAGCTTCCAGTAATGTGGAGGGCTAATGCAAAAGCCTGGGTAACGAGGCTTTTGTTCACCAAGTAGGTAAATCTGTGTTTCGGCCCGACAGTGAAGAAATTCTTGGAAGAGAAGCACCTCCCTCTGAAATGCTTGCTGGTGTCGGACAATGCCCCTGCTCACCCTCCTGGCCTCGAGGAAGATATCCTAGCGGAGTATTCCTTCATCAAGGTTCTTTATCTTCTGCCTAACACCACCCCTCTCCTCCAGCCCATGGACCAGCAAGTGATATCGAACTTCAAGAAGCTGTATACGAAACATCTTTTCAAGAGATGTTTCGACATCACCGATACCACAAACCTCACCTTGCGTGAATTTTGGAAGGAGCATTTAAATATCATAATATGCATCCGACTCATCGACCAAGCTTGGCAGGAGGTTTCGAGGCGAACCTTGAATTCTTCGTGGAGGAAACTCTGGCCTGATGCCGTATCCGCCCGAGACCACGAGGGATTCGAGGTGGGCGAAGATGGTGCTGCAGATTCAGAAACAGTTGACGATCCTGAAACTGTTTTGGAACCAGATCTTGATGAGATCGTTGCACTCGGCAAGTCCATGGGGCTGGTCATCGACGAGGACGACATCAACGACCTTCTCGAAGAGCATCAAGAGGAGCTTACGACAGATGACCTGAAGGAGTTGGAGGCCATGCAACATAACGTCGTTCAAGAGGAGTTCTCTAGCAGCGGCGAGGAGGAGGACGATGACTCTATGACAACAGCAGAAATTAAGGATGCTCTACTTGCTTTTCATAAGGTGCAATCATTTGTAGAAAAGAAACACCCTGAAAAGGCTTACACAGGTCGTATGCTTGCACAGTTCGATGATGTTTGCCTGAGTCGTTTCAGGAACATCGTCAAAAGTAGGCAGAAGCAATCTTCCTTGGATAGTTATTTTCCAAAGAGACCTTTAGTAGGAGTAGTAGGCAAAAAGGAAGAACCAAGTGATACTAAAAAACAGAAAGTTGAAAGTGGTGAAGAAGTTGAAATTTTGTATTAAAAAAAAACACAAGTATAAAAAAGTAAAAAAAAATAAAATAAAATAAAGAAAAATTTTTTTTTTAAGTTAAAGTTTTTTGTAAAGTTAAGTGTTACAGTTTTGTTAACCCTCTTACGCCGATTGGACGTATTAAACGTCGAGTCAAAATGTCTCCCGTATGCCGATTGGGACGTATTCCAATACGTCGGATCAAAAAAAAAGTTTTTTTTAAAAAATTCGCGGAAAACTACTTATAGGCCTAACCCAGCCGGTAAAAAACTTTTGTATCACGCGCCTTGGGGGATGCTTCGGGGAGTTCACGGATTAAGGCGGAAGGGGTTTGTTTTGTTTACAATCGATACGCAGGCGGCGGCAAGCGCGAAATTTTTCTTTCTTTATACGCACTAAAAAGAGCCCCCTGATCCCAACTCCTTGACGAGGTGGGGGGGGGCTTAGGGATCCACTGCAGAGAGAGTATGCCCCTATACGCCTACACACTGCTGTGAATCCAACTAAACATTGGGACCTTTAACTCCTTTACTCCTCATTCTTACAAATTTTCACCTTCCCTATTCTTCTTCTTTGTGACGATACGACCTTGGCAAGGTTTTGGGACTATTGAATTGACTGCTCTTTTAACTTATGGAGGTGGGAGTTGACGGCATGCCACTCCACCCGTAAAACTATAGTACCTGACGTGGTCGAGCGAGGGGAAATTTTTTATGTCAAGCCATGCCACATTGCTGGTCCGATCTCATGGGACTGACGACCCTTAAGGCACTGTGGGTATGGCGTATATCCAGGTGAGTGTCCCAGGGTAGTTACCACTGTAGCAATTTTACTCCTCCCCCAGTTGGGCCTCCCTGGTGAGACTCCTCATCCTGGACGAAAATATATATCATTATTCTATGGAAAACTACAACAAACCCACTATGACTTCTGGCATGGCAACGGATTATCCCCAAGACACCCCAGTTAGAGAAGAGCTGGATGGTATCAAAACTTGGATACCATATAGACCATCAAGAAAAAAAAAAAATATCGTGTTGACCCAACTTGACCCATTCGACTCCCTCTTTTGGTAGTGGAAGGTCAAGATTCCTTACTATGGAAACCGAAATAGAATATCGGCATTGAAATTGGAAAAACCTTTTGTTGAATCGACATTCAACTGCAGAAAATGTCATTCCGACTAATAAAAGGACCAAAACGTGGTTAATGAAACCACAACTAGAAGCCAATCAGAAAATTTACAATTAACAATAAAAAAACAATTGATAATATAAATGTACATATAAAAAAACATGACAACATGAACAGATGTACAGGGTACCATTGTACTCCCTGATGATGAAGACCTTTAGAAAAAAAAATATATGCTAGATTCCCTTAAAAGAGATATAATAATGTCCAAGATTGCGAAATTTACAAAACATAAACAGTAGAAGTAAGTAATGGAAAAACATCAGAATAGCAAAACAAAAATAAAATTTGACGGCAAGAATTACCTTTAAAAATTAAGATATGGGCAAAAGCAGAGAACTTAGACCGTACGTTCCAAAACCACTACAGTGCCAAAAACTGTAGCAAATATGGACATACAAAGAAAAACTGCCGTATACAGCGGTATGTGCATATTGTGGATCTAACGAACATTCCACACAGTGGAAGTGCGGTGAGCCAAAGTGTGTGAACTGCGGGCAAAATCACCATGCAAGATCTAAGAGTGTATGTATTATATATACAAACAGAATTAAAATTACTTCAAGAAAGAACAGGAATGCCCATAAAGGAAGCAAGTTAGAATTAAAAGTCAGAGGAATGTATGATCCTGCTAGGAAAACAACGTTTTCTACTGTAATTTCAAACAATGATACAAAAATGGGAAAAGGATAAGAATATTAAAACCCTAACAGAAAAACGGAAGGAAAAATAACCACTTTGCATAAAGAAAACAGTTTAGCAAAAAACCAAGAAACATGCAACAAAAATATTTGTTCAAATTCTTTTGAGATATTAAAAGAAATAGAATCTCAAGATGATACATGTATCACTGAAATGTTAGAAGAAAGTTATAATGAACTAGAAGGTAAAGATAAAAAGAGACCCCTGGAGAGGACTCGCCCAAAACCAAAAAACCAAACAATCATTAGAGAATTGTTTCTGTTAAAGCAAAGACTTAAACTACCCATCGAAAGAGCAACAAACCAAGAAGTAAGCAATATCCCATTGTATCCTAAAATAGTAATAAAACCAATGGAAGCAACAACCCAGAACATCAAAGAAACAAACAGTCAGGAACAAACCATAGACGAAATAATTACGTGATGGGAGAAGAGATTACTCCATCACCAATAATAGGAACAGCAAAAGCAAATGAAAAAAAGAACACCACACAAAAACACATGTGGATGTAATAAGTGTTTCATAGAATTATGCAACAAAACAGAAATATAACAAAAGACAGTTTAACGAACACAATAAAAAATTTATAAAATGTAGAAGTAGAGAGACTACTAGTTTGGACACTCACGGAAAAGGCTGTCTGTGCATTGGACATCTAATATCTTATAAGAAAAACAAATAAATGTCGTAAGTAAAATTTTAGAGAAAATGCAAATTGATGATCACAAAGAGAAAATAGCACACTAACATAATATTTTCAACAATTACATTATACAATGGAACGTAAATGGCCTCCAGACCAGATTACATTTGGGAGGATTGCAACGATTACTTAAGGAATATGAACCTATGTAATATGTTTGCAGCATGTCAATAAAACAATAACAACTATTGTAAAGTATACCTTAGTATCTGCATCTAGAGAGGAAGAAGGAAATCTAGGTCTGCTATATATGTGCATAACAAAGTATGTTATGACAAAGTACTTATAAACTTTACTGACTTGCAAATATCAAGTATTAAAATACAAATTAAAAATGATAATTATGTGATTTATAATTTATACAACCAACCAAATAAAAACTATGACATTGATAAACTTAAAGATTTATTAAACAATACAAAGGAACCTACATTAATACTAGGCGATTTTAATGCTCATGGGACTGTAATTGCACAAACTCAAATAAAGCAGGGAGTAAAATAGAAGATTTAATTGATTCAAACGACATTTGCTGTATAAATGATGATGAAATATCCACATATTTTTCAAGAACACATGGGACTTTATCCTCGGTGGACTTAACTCTATGTTCAACAAGCATAGTTGACAGATTGGATTGGAATACAGTTGATGACTTGCACACCAGTGATCATTTTCCAATATTGGTTTCCTTATTGCATAATAGTCCTGTAAAACATGTTCCTCATTATAACACATTTTTAAAGCAGATTGGGAACATATAAAAAGCATACTAAAAATATCCCACCATTTGAATATTTCAAAGACCACAATGAAACTAATAAATTTCTAGTTGGTTTCATTAAAAATGCTGCAGATAAATCAATACCAAAGACCAAACCCCATCCAACAAAACACAAAGTTCCATGGTGGTCTGATAGGCTAACAGAGTTAATAACACAAAACACTCAATAGGGAGACGATTAGATAATTTGAATAAAAAATTCGCTAAAATAAATACAAAATTTCCAATATTAGAAGGAACTTGCAAAAATGACTATTTATTGCTAGAAATTGATACTTGAAAAACTGTTATATAACAAAATATCTGCAAAAATTTAAAAGGAAGTAATTCACGGAAGAATAAATTTCTTGGAGAAATACGTATCAGATCTCAAATAATACTCCCATACAAAAAATATGGAAAAAATTCAGAAAAAATAAATGGTACCCATGTTAAAACACCTACACATGCGATATTAAAAGATGGGAGAAGAGAATACTTAATCCAAAAGAAATAAGCAATATAATAGGAGAAAAACTTAGCAAATGTAAGTAGTGATAAGAATTTGGATGAACACTTTCGTACAAAGAAAAATAGTATAGAATTAATAACAATAAATTTTGAAACAAGGGAAGATATATATTATAATAGAAAATTTGATATGGAAGAATTGGAATATGCTCTCTCGAACAGTAATAAATCTGCTCCTGTGGAGGTGATAATATTTGTTTTGAGATGATATGCCACTTAGCACCTTTGGCAAAGTCATACTTATTACAATTTTATAATCATTTATGGCTTCGGAATTTGTTCCTGATGAATGGCGTAAAGCTATAATCATTCCTATCCCCAAACCTGGAAAGGATCCAAGCAATGTTAACAATACAGACCAATATCTCTAACAAGTTGCTTATGTAAATTACTTGAAAAAATGGTGAATGCTCGACTAACGTGGCACATTCGAGAAAATAAAATTTGACTCCTACTCAATTCGGGTCGCAATGTAACAGGTCTACATTAGATTCTCTCTCTTTTCTAGAAGACCATATACGCAGAGGATTTGAACGAAAACAGGTAACTGTAGCTGTCTTTTTTGACGTTGAAAAGGCTTATGATACTACATGGAGGTATCCTATATTAAAAACTTTACAAAATACAACATCCGTGGACATTTACCCAAAATTCATCCAAAAAATTTCTGACAAAACGCAGTTTTCAAGTGAGAATTGATGATGTATTGTCTAGAACATTTCCACTTGAAAATGGTGTTCCACAGGGAAGTGTCCTTAGTGGCACACTATTTACCCTTGCAATAAATGATATTAGTAAAACTTTACCTACTGGAATTAAAAGCAACCTTTATATGGATGATTTGCCATCTATTATTCAGCGTCTTGCATTAAACATGCAGAACGCATTATTAACAAAAACTATAAGAAAAATAGATGAATGGACATCATCTGTAGGATTTAAATTAGCCATACATAAGACACAAGCAATCGCTTTCTACAAAGTAGGTAAAAGGGGATGAAAAATGAAGAAATAGATTTGAAAATCAGAAGTCATAATATACCAATGACCAAACTGCAAAATTCTTAGGATTAGTACTTGACACTCATTTAAACTGGAAAGCCTACATAGCATACGTGCAATCAAAATGCAAAAAAGCTTTAAATCTAATTAGAAAATTATCAAGCACTACATGGGGAGCAGATAGACAAACCCTTACATTGCTATATAAAGCAACTGTACTGTCTATCATTGATTATGGCAGTGAAATATACGGCTCGGCCTCAGATACAACACTGAAATTATTAGACTCGGTTCACAATGAAGGTCTTCGAATATGCTCAGGAGCCTTTAGATCATCACCAACCTCTTCTTTACAGGTTGAATGTGGTGAATTACCTCTCTCTCGCCATAGAGAGGGGGTTAGTGACAATGAAGAGTGCCCTAAAGATTCAGTGTAGTGATTCCCAACAAAAAAACTATTTGAATTACGCGATACCTTTATTAACAATCATATACCACCTTTCCCAATAAGAGCTAGAAGACTGTTTGAGTCACTTAATATAAGTTCACAACTACCTTCAATAGTAAAATTACCGCCTCCATGGAATATAAATAAGATATAAAAATTTGCACTAACTTAAAATATTTAAAAAAAATTACTCGTATACTCCAGAACACCATAGACAACATACAATAGAGCACATGAACCGAAAAGGTCCCCATTACGCAGTATATACGGATGGATCCAAATCAGAATACGGAGTGGGATATGCTGCAGTGTCCAAGGACAAACATACCAGTTCTCTCTTCCCAACGATGCTTCTGTATTTACAGCAGAGTTATGTGCAATAACATCGGCCATAGAAATAATCAAAGAACACCCCTTTAATAATTTTGTGATTTATAGCGACTCTAGAAGCGCTATAGAAGCCATTAAAAGTTACAATCCCAGAAATGATATTGTGCAACAGATTAAGTTTTTACTCCATAAATATTATAATAAGTGAAAAAATATTGAAATATGTTGGATCCCTGCCCATGTCGGAATAAAAGGAAACGAAGAAGCTGATAAAGCAGCCAAGGAGGCAGTCCACATGATGAGATCAAGTATAAAACATCCCTATTAGTGACTATATAGCTCATTTTTAAAACAATCATTGTAAATAAATGGCAAAAGATATATGGAGAGAGGAATCAGAAAAGTAATAAACTAAAACAAATAAAACCTGAAGTTAAGAAATGGAGCTCCATATATCAGAGAGAGAGACACACACAAGTAATCCTGACACTCTACGTATAGGCCACACCCTCGTCTGACACATGGGCACTTAATGAGCAGCCCACGTGACCCTGCTCCAGAGTGCCCCACAGCAAGGTGTTGATAACTGTTCGACACGTGTTGTGTGAGTGCCCAAGGTCGACCAGGCAGAGGCTATCAAACCTTTGGTAATAAAGAATAAAGAAATTTTGTCAGAATCTTTCTCATTTTCAGTGGTTCCCGTTTTAACGTTTCTAAAGAAATCTGATTTAATTAATAAAATATAATAACCATACAAAAACCTCAGAGTAATTAATGAATTTTAGATCAAATTCGTTAAGAGTTTTATTGAATTGTTCTTTATTAATTTAATACACCTTTTTAATAAGTATGTATGGAATCGTGAGTAAGTGTATTTATTGCGTGTTTGAGTTCTAGTATGGAAGTCTGTGCCCTTGTGCAGTTTTTTAATAATTTATTATATACTTCATGACCTATTTGGTACCGGTTCCTGGCCTTTAGCCTAGACCTGGCATTTTATCTAATCCTTTGGGCCAGCCCTATGAGAGCTGAAAGTCAGCTCAGTGGTCTGGTTAAACTATTTTTATAATAATAATAATAATAACGCACTAAAAAGTATCAGTGACACATCTCGGAAATTATTTCGTCACTTTGACATAATTATTGCACCATTTTAAATTATCCTTTACATGAAGTATTATATATGAAAATGTGCGCAATTTTATGCCACAATACAACTAAAAAATACTCATGATTGTAGCTTTTATCAGTTTTGAAATATTTCATATAAATAACGATAAGTGCAAAAATTTTCAACCTTTCCGTCAACTTTGACTCTACAGAAATGGTCGGAGAAACGCAATTGTAAGCTAAAACTCTTACATTATAGTAATATTCAATCATTTGCCTTCATTTTGCAACAAATTGGACGTCTCTAGCATAATATTTCGATTTATGGTGAATTTATGAATAAAATTTTTCCTTACGTTTTCGTGCGATAACTCTTCCGATAAATTTTTTCGTGCGATTGTCCTAATGTTTGCACCCTTTTAAATTTGCCGTTACATAAAGTTTTTTATATGGAAATGTGCGCAATTTCCTGCACAATACAACAAAAAACAACCCATGGTTGTAGCTTTTATCAGTTTTGAAATATTTTCATATAAATAACGTTAAGTGCAAAAATTTCAACTTTCGGTCAACTTTGACTGCTACCGAAATGGTCGAAAAACGCAATTGTAAGCTAAAACTCTTATATTCTAGTAATATTTAATCATTTACCTTCATTTTGCAACGACTTGGAAGTCTCTAGCACAATATTTCGATTTATGGTGAATTTATGAAAAAAAAAACATTACTTCGCGCGGTAACTTCCGAAAAAAATCAGAATTTTTTTTGTGCGATTGTCGAAATGTTTGCACCATTTAAAATTAGCTGTTACATAAAGTTTTATATATGAAAATGTGCGCAATTTCATGTAGAATACAACTAAAAATGATTGAAGGTTGTAGCTTTTCTCTTTTTTTGAAATATTGCATATAAATCACGATAAATAGAAAAAAAACCACGTTCGGTCAAATTTGACTCTACCGAAATAGTTGAAAACGCAATTGTAAGCTAAAACTCTTACGGCCTAGTAATATTCTGTCATTTTTCTTCATTTTGAAACAAATTTGAAGTCTCTAAAACAATATTGTGATTTATGGTGAATTTTTGAAAAATATATTTACCTTCACTCCGCGCGCCGATTCGCGGCCGCAAGTCTCCGAAATACGTAGATGGCATTATCCTAATATTTGCTCCTTTTCATATTAGCCTTTTTATAGAGTTTCATATATCAAAATGTGCGCAAATTCATGAAGAATACAATAAAAAATAATTGAAGGTTGTAGCTTTCTCCATCTTCCAAATATGTCCATAAAAAAATATATATATTAAAATTTCGACATTCGGTCAAATTTAACTCGTCCGAAATGGTCGAAATCTGCAATTCTAATCTAAAACTCTTACAGTATCGTAATATTCAATCATTTTCTTAATTTTGAAACAAATTGGAAGTCTCTAGAACATTATTTAGAATTACGGTGAATTTTTGAAAATAACATTTTTTTACGTCCGCTCGTTACGAAATTCGTACATCATTTTGTGATAATATTTTTCCGGTGTTGCTTTTATTGTTTTACAATGTATTATATATCAAAATGATCGCAATTTAGTGTACAATACAACGCAAAAAAAAGTAACTGGTTAGCTTTGACCGTTTTCTGCACAGCGTGATTTGAATACAATTATGTATGAATTTTTTTTTTTCGCTACCATATATCGCATTATTTACATATGATAATGATATTATTTTTCATTTTCCTGATGGTTGCATTCTAAACTTCAGGCAATGACAAAAAAAAGGAGCCAAAAATGAACTCTTTAATCTTTCAAAAGTACGCGTGCTGTAATTTTTTTTTGGAAAAAATTTTATTATTTTTTCCACTTCCGCGCTCACTCCAAACCAGGGAGACGTTTTGATTTTTAGGGCTCCGGCGTAAGAGGGTTAATGTGTTTCATAAAGTTTAGTTTATGTTTTCCTTACATTTTTTTATGTGTTTCGTAAAGTTAAGTGTACGTACGTATCTGCCGTTTGTCCTCCTCTGTCACCACTTTCGGAGATAGCCTCACTCGAAAGGTAAGCTTCCACATTTTACTACATACGTACAGTATTTCTTGTATACCATGTACACTAATACACTTTATTTACAGTTATATTAGCAGTACATATTAAGCTAGGTATTGAATGGTCCAAATTGTTGTAGTATTTCATTGTTTATAGGTCAATTTAGCTTTATTATGAAATTTACTGGGGTGTTTTTGGAGGGCTTGGAACGGATTAGCCATTTTACATGTAAAATGCGGTCCAAGATACGAAAGCTGCCTCGGAACGGATTAATTTCGTATCTCGAGATACCACTTTACTCTACAAGATACTTTTTTTTTTTTTTTTTTTTTTTTTTTTTTTCTTCATGTGAGGATCCCCTGACAAGTCTTGCTACTATGTAAGGATCACACATCGGGCAGGAATGTTGAGCAGCTTTTTTCTCCTCATTAAAAAAGCTTTTACATAGTGTGCATCACTGAGCACTGTTTCTCTGGCTGCACTAACCCATCCTCATTCAGTGTGGTAGTCTGCTAACTTTAACAGTAGGTAAAATTCATTCCAAATACATAATGATAATTTTCATGATAGAATTAATTATTTTGATACTTACCTACTGTTAAAGTTGAAACCCACCCAGCCTCCCGCAAATCTAACATGAACATAAAAATCCAAGCACCACATGTTGGGAACAGGTGATTACAGAGACAGTCCATCATGTTAGCCAATCAAATATATTTTTTAAATACCAATGGCACCTAATGGTTCAAAGACAAAGTTGACTTGAACAATAAGTAAGTATCCAAATAATTATGTATCTAAATACCAGTGACACTTATGGTGCAAAGATAACATTGATTTTAACAGTAGATAGGTATCGAAATTATTATCTAATTTTATCAAGAAAATGTATCATAATTTCATTACACTTTTCTGTATTTGTTAGTAATTAACATAATTTTGATGGCATCATTATAGTCATCCCATTTATATTTTTTCCTTGTTATTTTGCATCTCATTTACATTTTTCATATTTTTTTCCTTTTAAAACATTAAAAATTCCCATGCTGATTGCCTTTCACTTTGTTTGCTAGGAAGGGAGTATTATGAATTTAAGTAAATTGCTTTGAAATGCTATAAAGCTCTGTTTAAAATTTTCATCTCTTCATTCATACTGTTCATCTTGTTTTTTTTTTTTATAAGCATAATTTTCAATTTCTGTACTTACACATTTGAGATCTATCTGTTGGTATGGTACTTTCTTGGAATGAAAGTTTTACTTGTACAATACTAAGAAAATAATATGGATTAAATTGAATATTTATTTTCTAGGTAATCTTGTGCTTGCTGACTGGCTTAGGCACAACCTGTGCCTATGTTTCATCTTCATGGGCCACTGGAGAGACAGAGGTGAAAGTACCCATTTCACCAAAAGGTCGTCCCATAAAAAGTTTAGTTGGTTTTTGGGTAGGTTTATGGCATGCCAAAATAACACATATTACTGATAATAATCATACTACCCACTATGTGACCTGGGTTAGCCGTGCTGAATTAGTGGGAATACACAAGACGGCATTGAAAGAAGGTTGGCCTCTGCCTTTGGTAAGTCTGACAGCAGAAATAAGTGGTGAAGGTCTTGCATGGCGTGGCGTGTTGGGTGATGCTGTCATGCATGCAGGGTCCATGACTTCATATATATTAATAGCTGCTTTGTACTCTTGGGCTGTTTGGGTTGTGATCTTAATGATATGTCCAGAACTCAGCTGTTGGCCTCTCATAATAACTGGTACCCTCACTGCAATATCATCTTTACACTATCTTGGCTGTGCTGTTTATTACTTTCCAGAATATGTTCTTGTTGAAGGAAGGATGACAAAACTCAGGTTTGGTTGGGCTTGGTGGCTTATGGGCTGCATTAGTGTTATTCTTGCAGTTGTTGGGGTAGTACTGACTATATATGATCACATGTACCCTGGAAAATTAGGTGCCATGTTTATATTAGACTTTTACACCAAATCAGATGCTCTTTCAGGAGCCCCAGAGTTGCTTTATGCATATGATTCCGTAGCTGAAAAACACGCTCACATATATCCTCTGTCAGTGAATAATTTTTTGTATGATAATAAAAAGATGAGTAATAAAAATCTTCTTGGGAAGAACTGTGAAAACAGAACCTTAGACAGTGACACAGGGAACGGGAATACTCTTTCTGATGCATACAATGCCAATAACAATGAGATAGCAGGAAAAGAAACACAAGACCTGATACAGTATGTCAATGAAACTGAAAACGAAAATGGAATTCAAATTGGAAATGAGAATGACGCAAAAACTTCCTGTGAGGTTAATGGAAAGAATGAAGCCATGATGTCACCTATAACTGTCATCAACTCCTCTGACTATGTCACTAGAGAAGCAGAGCACATGGCAACTTTGCGGAAGCGGACACCACCTGAAAAATCTCACTCTGATAATGCATCTAAACCACAGAATGATGAATACAATTATACCACTATCCTCGAGGGGAACACCATAACCCGTAAATTTTCCGCCCCAATAATGGTTCCACAAGCCAGTCCAGGGTCAAATGGCAGAACCTTCAGGAAGTCTTTCTCCAAAGTCCACTCAAAATTCAAGCCTAATTTTTCCCCAAGAAAACCTTCCAAAGTTAATCTTATTTCAGCATCTAAATTAGACAAGTCAGAGTTGAACAATTGACACATCATGAATGTACATATTTAGTGGGAGAGAGTTATTCAGCATCTATTTTTATATGTACTTAGCACATAATTGATCACTTGGGAGAATGAAATAATGATTTTTTTGTTTGTATTGATGGTTTACATCATCAGTATGTAATTGAGCTTACAGATAATAATTTACAACAACTGGTTGAAGTGTGAGAAGTTTCTTGCAATTTTGTATATTTTAGCAGCTACCAATACTATTGCATCATGATATGGTCAGGCCTAATTTTTTACATTTATTTCTCTCATTGGTGATTGTTTGATGATGGTTGCAGTGTTTTAAATAGTTCAGATATTGCTACGTTGTTGGGATGAACCAATCGGTGTGTGTACTGCAAGATTATTTTAATTATAGATTATTGTGTATACCATTTAAAAGTTATTTCAGACAGATTTTGTGGTAAAGAAGTTTCATCGTTATTTAAAATAGAATAATTTTACAGTATTGATAATTTTGTTGTTTAGTTCATTCAGGTCAGTCAAAATATTTGGATGTCTACCTTTAATAAAAACATATAAAATTATATGCCAAAACACATCTAAAATAAACATTCAAGTATACATTTCATAAATTTTCATCATGTATTAATTTGTTCATATCTTGTGGAGACATGCATGTAAGTTGCTCTCCCTTTTGTCTTTCTTTCCTCATATCAAAGCCATTTCAGATAAGTTTTTCCTTTGGAATTTGGTACAGTGAGAGATTGTTCAGCTTTATTGGTGGATAGATAGGCTGCCAAGCAACAATGGCATCACCCAAATGACTACTACTGTACTACCAGAGGTATAGAATACATAAAAAATTAAATAAAAATTTTCAAAAAAAAAAATAAATCATTGCCTTCAGTAGCCTAACAGTTCCATTCCTTTAAAACATTAAAATTTCTGGTATGAAGTTGTTGACAGGTTAATCACTACCAAAACTATGAGCATTCTGTTTTCCTTAATTAGGCACTATTAGGCAGGTACTAGTTGAAACCTAGAAGTTGAAAAATTGTGGGTAGTTTGTAAGACTTGGAAATAAGCTAGGATAGCATTTGGGAAAAAAAGACTTGAGATATTGTTTTCATTGACTCTTAAGGTCTTTAAAGATCTTGGATAGGGCAACCCCATAACTATTGACGGCCTATTTTAGATTGGTTAAAAAAAAAGTAAGATTTTCCAAGCCTTTTTTAACGCAAACCAATGACTTGAATTGTCCACTTTGTTGGTCATAAAATGCTCTGAGAGAAAAGTTCACTAAATAAAAAAAATGGGTGTAAATTAGTCTATTTGCATGCACAGATCATTGGATCCTGATAACAGTCCAATTCATTGTTCATGTCTTAAAGTTTAGGTCATGGAAACATTATGTATTGAAAATCTTTTAGTGGCTTTGTATGAAAAAAATAAAGACGGCTTCACCCAATTATAGCAAAATATGTAGAGCATGTAAGGGAGTCTGCCCACCATGAATTATGGCAATGGCTTTGCCTGACTTTGTAATTAACCTGAGTGCATGATAATATCCATTTTTTATAACAATTTTAAGTTTAAAGATATTTTACAGCAGTAGTTATTAACACCTTTGCCTTTTATAGAAAATTCTGTTCTCTCTTTTCCTTCCATATGCTATTGATAGTGTATATTACAAGAAATATGTCTCATAGACACCAGATTTCCAATCTGTAATATTAAATTAAACATGACTCAACAATGGTATAAGTGTAAAAGACGTGCATGTAACTAACTGTATGACCTGGAATAGAAAACTTATTTCTCACTGATGGGGATTCTTATAATAATAACTGTGATGTTTAGAACTGAATATTTGATCCTTAGCCTGTTTAACCCTTAAAGGCCGAAGCGGTAAAAAAAAAAATGTCTCCCGTGTGCTGGAGGTGTTTCAGAGTGAGCGCTGAAGCGGAAAAAATATTTTTTCAAAAAATCACAGCGCGCTTAGTTTTCAAGATTAAGAGTTCATTTTTGGCTCCTTTTTTTGTCATTGCCTGAAGTTTAGTATGCAACCATCAGAAATGAAAAAAATTATCATTATCATATATAAATAATGCGATATATGATAGCGCAAAAACGAAATTTCATATATAATTTAATTCAAATCGCGCTGTGCGCAAAACGGTTAAAGGTAACAAGTTACCTTTTTTTCGTTGTAATTTACACTAAATTGCGATCATTTTGGGTAATTATAACACATTGTTAAAAACGACAAAAGCAACAACAGGAGAAAATTATGTTATCACAAAATAATGCATGAATTCGTAACGCTCTGACGTAAACAAATATTTTTTTCAAAAATTCACCATAAATCTAAATATTGTCCTAGAGACTTCCAATTTCTTTCAAAATGAAGACAAATGATTGAATATTACTATACTGTAAGAGTATTAGCTTACAAATGCAGTTTTCGACCATATCTGACGAGTTAAATTTGACCGAATGTCAAATTTTTTTATATATATTTGTTTTTTTTTATAGTGCAATTATTTTGGTTTTGGAAATAGGAAAAGCTACACAATCTTCAAATATTTTTCGTTTTATTCCTCATGAAATTGCACACTTTTTTCATATATAAAACTCTATGAAATGCGTAATATGAAATGGAGCAAATATTCCGAGAATGGTACGTACGCATTTCGGAGATTTGTGGCGGAGAATCCGCGCGCGGAGGGAAGGAAATTTTTTTTTTTTTTTTAAATTCACCATAAATCTAAATATTGTGCTAGAGACTTCGAATTTGTTTAAAGAGGAAGATAAATGACTGAATATTACTAGACTGTAAGAGTTTTAGCTTACAATTGCGTTTTCGACCATTTCGGTAGAGTCAAAGTTGACCGAACGTGGTTTTTTTTCTATTTATCGTGATTTATATGCAAATATTTCAAAAATGAGAAAAGCTACAACCTTCAATTATTTTGTTTGTATTCTACATGAAATTGCGCACATTTTCATATATAAAACTTTATGTAACGGCTAATTTCAAATGGTGCAAACATTACCACAATCGCACATATGATTTTTTCGGAAGAGTTACCGCGCGGACGTAAAGAAAATGTTATTTTTTTCATAAATTCACCATAAATCGAAATATAGTGCTAGAGACTTCCAATTTGTTGCAAAATGAAGGTAAATGCTTGAATATTACTAAAATATAAGCGTTTTAGCTTACAATTGTGTTTTTCGACCATTTCGGTAGAGTCAAAATTGACCGAAGGTTGAAAATTTGTCACTTATCATTTTTTATATGAAAATATTTCAAAATTGATAAAAGCTACAACCATGGGTTGTTTTTAGTTGTGTTGTGCATGAAATTGCGCACATTTTCATATAAACTTTATGTAACGGTTAATTTAAAATGGTGCAAACATTACCACAATCGCATGTATGATTTTTTTCGGAAGAGTTACCGCGCGGACATAAGGAAAAAGTTTTTTCATAAATTCACCATAAATCAAAATATTGTGCTAGACACTTCCAATTAGTTTCAAAATTAAGGTAAATGATTGAATATTACTAAAATATAAGAGTTTTAGCTTACAATTGCTTTTTTCGACCATTTCGGTAGAGTCAAAGTTGACCGAAGGTTGAAATTTTGGCACTTATCGTTATTTATATGAAAATATCTCAAAACTGATAAAAGCTACAATCATGAGTATTTTTGTGTTGTATTCTACTTAAAAATGCACACATTTTCATATATAATACTTCATGTAAAGGATAATTTAAAATGGTACAAAAATTATGTCAGTGACAAAATAATTTACGAGATGTGTCACAGATACTTTTTAGTGCGGCAAGAAAGAAATTCGCGCTTGCGCGCCTGCGTAATGATTGTAAACAAAACAACACCTTGATCTGTGAACTCCCAGCATCCCCCAAGGGGCGTGATTCAAGAGTTTTCAGCTGGTAGGCCTAAAATTAAAGTATTTTTCCGCGAATTTTTAAAAAAACTTTTGTATGTCGACGTAAAATACGTCCAGTCGGCACCCGAGAGACAAAAAATGTCGACGTAAAATACGTCCAGTCGGCGTTTAAGGGTTAATTAGAATCTTTGTTTATTAACAGTACAGATATTACTTTTGTGGGATAGAAATTCAGTGAGAGAATTCAAACAGTATTGACATGGAAGCATCCATACAGGCACGAATTTAACGATAATTGATGCCAACCACATTTAGCCATAAGCTGAGGAATGATGCTACCAACATAGTACGTATAAGGTAATGAGACAGATGATCGTATGTGCTACATTTATCTGTGTTTAGAGAGGAATTTTGGGAAAATGAGCCTGAATTCATTTTTATCCTTAAAGTAAGCCAAATTAAGTTTTTTGAGCCAAGCTCTTGTGGAACAGCATAAGCAAGTCTAGTCATGATGTGTGGAAATTATTTCATGTCCTAACAACTTCAGAAGCTGCTTTCTAGCAACAGATGACATAGCAAAGCATACTCTTAGGGATAAAATAAAAATGGAAGGATAGTCACAAAGATATAAAATCAAATGCATTACCTATGGCTGTGAAGATATCTGTTGCCTTTCCCAGATAAGCAAGTTTGGTGTCTCCATTGTTGATGTATGCTATCAATATACAATATAATTTATGACTTTTTTTTTTTTTTTTTTTTTTTTTTTTTTTTTCCCTACAATTCTCACAATGTCAGTTTCAAGAATACATAGGTGAGAGTTAAGTTTGGTAACCTTGGCTTAATAGATGTAAATTTCATAAATATGTTTTCCTTTGAAGAAATGATTGCGTCAAATTTTGCACATTTTATTTATGTTTAAATGCTGGTCAATATATAATTTTCTTGAAGATTGTATGTACGTAGTCTTTTTATTCAGATATTTCCAGCCTGTCCAAGTTAACCAGGTTTACTTAACATCTCCCTGTAGTAATGCAGTGTACTGTATATGCCAGACTCATCAAGAGCTGAAAGCAACTCGATATCGACTCGCTATAGATCTGCAGAGAGAGAGAATGTGTCTCATGTCCCTAGCCATTTCGCATAGTGATGAAAATACAGTTCCATAGAATTTATTGTAGCATTTGCTTCAAGAAAGGAGTCTTTCTTAGGAAAAGCTTTGAATTATGTCAATTATGATAGCCTAAAGAGAGGCCTGTTAAGAGATAGTAGATAAGTGAGGAGGGATTTAGGGTAAAATTCTGTGACTAGGCCAGAAAGAACAAGGTGAGATTGCATACCAGCTTGTAGCCTGATTACAAAGAGACTTTAACAGTTCATTGAAATGGCTAAATTCAGAAAAGTGATGATTCAGTACATTGCTTATTACAGTATTGAAAAGTTTGTCAGCACTTGTTTGACCGAGATGACTATTCCTCAGGGAAAGAGTTCGAGACATTGATGAAATGGTGAAGCTTGCTGAGCAGTAATTGGAGGCTCATGGTCTAAGCTTAGTGCAATGCTGGAAGCCAATAGAAGTTTAGTTAGGGTATCCAAAGACCCAAAGATTACAAGACAGACAAGCAGAAGCAGATGGGAAGAAGTGAACGTGGGTGCTTTGTATGTCACAAGCCAGGACATTTAGCCAAAAGCTATGTGCTTGTTAAAAATAAAGACCAGCAGAAGCAGACGGACAAAAGTGAAAGTAGGTGCTTTGTGTGTCACAAGCCATGACACTTAGCTAAAAAATGTGAGCGTATTAAGAGTAAGGACCAGCAGATGTTCAGGCAAAAGGTAGTTAGAGCTATGGTAGTGGAAGAACTGAAGAAACTTACTAAGAGGTAAGGATGGACTTGACATAGTTGTCCAGTTGGAAAACCTCATCAAAAATGATAGGTTGAAGCTGCAGATGGAGTGGAAATACCTGTTGTGTTAGGAACAGAGGAAGAAGCCCTTGAATTTACTAGTTAATGGTTTTGTATACGAGGAGAATATGACTGCTACAAGAGACAGGTTGTAGTAGTGCAGTTGTAAGTATAAATTTGGTTTGTAACTGATGACTAAATGGCTGATAATAAGTTTATGTACTCATTAATAGGATATTCTGTGGTTATCAAATTGCAAAAATTTAACTGTATACTTTGGAGCAGAAATATTTGCCAGGTGCCTAAGAATACCTCATTTGTAACCTTATTCTTAGGAACATTGCAGGTACCAATATGCCAGAATAAGTGGTTATAGCTGAGGCAGAGATAGTCACAAAAGCTGTAAGGACAGACAACTGGAAGGACAAATTAGATGAAAATAATGTAGGGACGAGTTTGGAAAAAGGCTAATACATACAGAGACAGCAGCAGTTGTTACCAGAGTCCAAGTCAGTGAGAGAAATCCAGCATCAAGCCGTTGGCAGTAGCGGCTAGCATTCAATATGTAGCAGTTGCTAAAAGAAGCCCAGCAGAATACAAGACCAAAGGTAAAGGAATTTTAAGTCCAAAAGTATTAATGGCATGTTATATTGTTTTCTGGGGCAAGGTGGCTGGAGAAGTGCTGGAGACCCCCCAGATGCTGAAGCCTTGCCGAGGATGGGGGCTTAGGGTTCAGCAGCTGGGCCCTGATGCCTGGTGGGAACTACTTTCTCGCTGGGCTTTGGTGCTCAGCTGTTGATCCAACTAAATAAGTCAGCCCTTTTTCTTCTACTAAAAAAATTTCATCCTTCTGCTTCCTCCCCCTATAAGGTATGGATTTTGTGTTGATGACTTTGGGTTGGTTTTGGACATGATTTAGTCTAAATCTTGGGATTTGAAGGAGGGTGGGGTTGGAAGGCATGCCACCTCACCCGTAAAACTCGAGTACCTGACGTGGTCGAGCGAGGGGAAAGTTTAATGTCAAACCCTATCCTCAGTGCCGGGTCTGATCTCGACGGACATCACGACGCCTTAGCACTGAGGGTGAGGTGTATATCCAGGTAATAACCCTAGGGCGGCCTTTGTAATAGGGATAACCCCGTCCTCTAATTGTGGCTCCGTGGTGGGTATGGGGATTATGCGGACGAATTGTATTTTTACGTATATATGGCAAACCCCCATCTTTTATCTGACTCTGGCATGGAAGTGGACTTGGCAATGGATAATTCAGGTTCGAACATCGTTACGATGGAACCTTTTTCTTCTCCTGTTTTGGAAAGAAAGAAAAATGCAAAAGTGAATTCAAGGAACTTAAATATTCAAAGTAATAACAAATGAAAAATGGAAATTCTTCCTAGAATGTATGAATTAGTTTCATACAATAAGTTTATTGCTCTTAGGCTCGAAGATGATGCATTGCAGAATATCAGTGTATTTAAAGCAAGCAGAGAAATTAACAATGTATGTAACAATATACCAAAAATTCGTCCACAGGATGATGGGACCCTATTAGTTGAAGTCTCCTCACCTGAACAAAGCGAAAAATTGCTCAAGATGAATACCTTAGTAGGGCAAAAAGTTACGTGTTTCCCTCATCCTATACATAACCAGAGTCGAGGAGTAATATATGCTCCTGAACTGCTCTTATTAGATACTGAAGAAATTCAGCAGGAATTAGAGGAACAGAATGTGGCAAAGGTGGTCAGAATGAGAAAGAAGGTGGGAGATCAGATTGTTCCCCTGGCAACACTAATCCTCACTTTTAACACCTTTAAATTACCTAATGCTATCAAGGCAGGATGGCTGAACTTCAAAGTCAAGCCATACATACCATCACCTTTGAGATGTTACCACTGTCAAATGTTTGGTCATTTGATACAGAAATGTAGAAAGAAAATAAATGAAGAACTTGCTTTATGTTGTAATTGTGGCAAAGAAGCACATGGACCATGCAATGAACCACCATCTTGTATTAATTGTGGAGAAAACCATCCTGCATCCTCAAAAAGTTGCGTGAAATTTATTTTAGAGAAGGAGGTGCAAACAGTTAAACTTAAGGAAAAGATTTCGTTCAAAGACGCTAGAAAGAAAGTATTAGAACTTCAAATAAGACCGGGAGTTACATTTTCATCAGTAATTAAGAAGCCACAGTCCAGTGTACAAGTGCCAGCTACTCATGCAGTACAACAGCAACCATCCGCTGCAGTCACAAAGTCAAACCAGGCTGAGACAATGCCACGTGGAGAGGAGCATAGTAATGATAAACCTAAAGCAGGATGTTCTTTAAATAATGGAAATAGCACATCACTCCAGCAACCAAAACCACAAGTTCTTAAATCATGTACAGTAGAGATACCTAAAGGAATACAGTTGAATACATCCAATGGAACTCGGCCCAAAACAGATCACAGGAAAAGAGAGAGAAAATCAGAAAAAAGAAAAGATAAAAGTGAAAATGAAAATAATGAACTTAACTCTCAGAAATCCATAGTTATCCAGAGCAATATCCCCAGGTTAAAACGTGTAAAAGATAATAATTAATTATTAATTGTAATGGATCGCAGGCTTTCAATTTTGCAGTGGAACTGTCAGGGGATGCAAGCCAAATATGAATCTCTACAAATTTTAATTAAAGAAAACTTACCAATATGCATTATCCTGCAAGAGACTATGCTTGGACAAAAAATCATATGTCCTAAAGAATACTACATTTTTTATCATTCTGATTATGATGAGCAAGTAGGGATTCATGGTGGAAGTGCTATGTTAATTAGGCGAGATACAGCTCAAAAAAAATATCCACTGCAAACAGATTTACAAGTAGTTGCTGTTCAGATTTTTCTCAAAAAGAAATATACCATATGTTCACTGTACTTACCTCCAAATAGAACATATCATAATCTGACTCGAGAATTAGAGGAATTAATAAATCAGCTTCCAAGGCCTTTTCTTATTGTTGGTGATTTTAATGGCAGACACCCCATGTGGGGTGATGTAATCTCCAATCCTAGAGGAAACAATATTTATAATTTTATTGAAGACAAAGAGCTTGCAATCCTTAACTCTGGAGAACCAACACATTTTCATATTCAAACTGGGACCTTTTCTGTGATAGATTTATCAGTATGTAGTCCTGATTGTTATCTTGACTTTTCTTGGAATGCAATGAGTGAAGGATTAGGAAGTGATCATTTTCCAATCCTTATAAATGTAGTAGGTGAAATTGCTACCCCAAGATCACCTCGTTGGATTCTGGATAAAGCCAACTGGGCTTTATTCAAAACCCTGACTTTTTTAGAAATGGATGTTGAAGATTTCCAGTCCCTGGATGATGCCCTGGATTTCCTTTGTAAACTAATTATTGATGCTGCCCAGAAGACAATTCCTCGTACAACTGGAAAATTTAAAAGAAAGCCAGTTCCTTGGTGGAACCTTCAATGTCAAATAGCTCGTAAAGCAATGCGAGCAGCTTTTACACGCTATTCCAGAAATAAATGCTCTTATTATTTAATCATATTTAAGAAGGCACAAGCCAGATTTCGATACCAAGTAAAACAAGCCAAACGTCAGTCATGGGTAGATTTTATCTCAAAAATTAATTGGAAAACCCCTTTACCTGAAGTCTGGAATAAAATAAGAAAAATCAGTGGCAAATTTGTACCAACACCTCCACCAGTATTATTAGTAAATGGAAACATGGTTGCCAATCCAGAGGATGTTAGTGAGGTTTTTGCTGACCATTTTGCCAATGTTTCATCTAAAAACCCAAGCTCACCTTACTATGAAGAATGTATTCAAAAGGAAAATAAAATTCTCGACTTTACATCCATGCGAAGCGAATCATATAACTAGCCATTTACCTTTCAGGAATTTTTATCTGCCTTGTCATCATGTAATGAATCTGCTCCTGGTGCAGATGACATAACCTATTCAATGATAAAAAATTTGCCACATGGAACACAAAAGTTTTTGCTCAGTATCATTAATAAAATATGGAAAGAAAATGCATTTCCAGCTTTGTGGAACATAGCTATATTACTAGCTTTTTTGAAGCCACAGAAAGATGGTACTACTCCGTCTAGTTATCGTCCTATTGCTCTAACATCATGCATATGTAAGTTAATGGAAAAAATGGTCAATGTGCGACTTATATGGATCTTAGAAAAGAAGGGCCTTATAACTCCAGCCCAGTGTGGCTTTTGTCAAATGCGTTCTTGTACTGACATCTTAGTGTGTCTAGAAAATTCAGTATGCGAGGCTTTCATCTCCAGAAAACATCATGTATCAGTTTTCTTTGACCTGGAGAAAGCTTATGATACAACCTGGAGATATGGTATTTTGAAGACATTCCATGATTATGAATTCCGAGGAGAATTGCCATTATTCATCCAAGCTTTCCTAAAAAATCGAAGGTTCAAGGTTAAAGTTGGAAACTCATTTTCATCTCTTTACAGCCAAGAAGAAGGAGTTCCACAGGGAAGTGTCCTTAGTGTGACACTGTTTGCTTTGTGCATTAACGGCATTGCCTCTGTGATTCCGAAAGATATAATGTTTTCCTTATTTGTTGATGACCTCTCTCTATCGTTTGCAGCCTCACGAATGGCAGTGGCTGAGAGAAAAATGCAGCTGGCTATTAACAAAATTGTGGAATGGGCAGAAAAAAGGGGTTTTAAGTTCTCTACATCGAAAACTGTTGCTGTACATTTCTGCCGCATTAGGGGTGTACACCCTGATCCTGACCTCTACTTACATGATCAGAGGATTTCATGTAAAGAAGAGGCACGTTTTTTGGGATTACTGTTCGACAAAAGAATGACTTGGGTACCTCACCTAAAAGATCTGAAAGTCAGGTGTATGCAAGCTCTGAATGTTTTAAGAGTGCTTTCCCATACATCTTGGGGAGCAGATAGGAATCACCTAATGATCCTCTACAAAGCCATAGTGGCATCAAAATTAGCATATGGTTGTGAGGTATACTCTTCAGCCTCGAAATCAAAACTAAATAATTTAAATTCGATACATAATGCTGGAATAAGGATTGCGAGTGGTGCCTTTAAATCATCTCCAATCCCAAGCCTTTTGGTAGATTCAGGGGAACTGCCTCTGGAATCATATCGTCAGATATCACTTGTTCGATACTGGCATAGAATCCAGAGGATTCCTGACTCGTTAACTTGCCAAGCAGTTTTTAATGATAAATATTTTAGCCTTTATGAACGTAATCTGTGTTATCCAAAACCTTTTGGATACAGAGTTTTAAAAATTTTAGAAGATTACTCTATTCCAAAGGTCAAAGTCTGGCCATTTAAGTATTCTGCTGTGCCCCCTTGGAGGCTTCCTTCTGTGGAGCACTGCAGGTTCTTCACTGGTAGCAAGGAAGAAATGAGTGCCGAGATGCTGCGCATCTCCTTTTTAGAACATTTGGCGGACCATGATGGTTCAGCCATAGTTTTTACAGATGGATCCAAATCTGATGCAGGCGTTGGCTATGGAGTTGTATTTCCCAATTTTAATAAGAGTGGAAGGCTACCAGATCAGGCATCCATTTTTACAGCAGAGTATTATGCAATCCTAATTGGCCTTAAAGAGATTGCTTGTCATTCTGGAGAACAATTTGTTTTATGTTGCGATTCACTGAGTGTCTTGCAAGCTATTGGTCATTTTAATTTACTCCATCCTATTGTTATTGAAATTTTAGAGTGGCTTCAGTTGCTTAAGATTAGTGGTAGGAAAGTATCTTTCTGTGCACATGTTGGTGTGGCAGGAAACGAAGTAGCAGACTCACTTGCCAAAACAGCTGTCAACCAAAGTAACATAGCTAGGTGTGCACTCCCTACAAATGATATGTATCCACTCATTAAATCAGCGTTCCTTGATTCCTGGAAATTTGCATGGGAGCTAGAAAACCAAAAAGTGAAAGAAATAGCTACTACCATCTTTCCTTGGAAGTATTCACCAATGAGTAGGCAAAGAGAAGTGATACTCTGTCGGCTTAGAATAGGCCATACAAAAATGACACATGGCTTTCTGATGAGTGGGGATCATCAGCCTTATTGTGACGACTGCTTGGTACCATTAACAGTCAGACACCTGATAGTTGAGTGCCCCAGTCTTTCAGATGAGAGAGAGAGGTACTTTCCTCCACGTTACAGGGGAACTGATGATGGTTTTTCCCTTACCAAGATTTTAGGGACGGATTTTATTGAAAGCGCCCTGTTTAATTTTATTAATGCCATTGGTATTTTAAATAAAATTTAATTTTTACTATTAATTTTGTAAGTATAGGTTTTACGATTACTAATTTTTATTTATTTATTTATTTTTTTTATCATGGGGATTTTCCTTTCTTAAATATGCATTATATATTCCATTGTAGTGGCGTCAATAACCATTAGCAGTTGTGATGCCAGATAATCTTTAATAAATCAATCAATCAAGTGCTGGAGATATTTCATGCCCAAGTGATGAAGTTGGCTATTGAGTCCATTATCCATGGTAATCTTGGAGTTATGATGACTGTATTACTATCAGTTTCAATTGGCTGGGTGTTGTTGTGGGTGTCACCAGATTTTGCAGGTCCTACAGGTTTGCCAGAAGACTGCACAAGGGGCTGTACCAGCAAAATAACACAAGAGAAGATGCTGTTAATTGAGGAACCATGCAAGGAGTAGTAGTAGATCTGATTGGACCCACAATGCCAGTGTGGAAGAGGGATTACAGGTAGTACATCCAACTCGTAGTAGACTTTGCTACAGGTACCCAGATACAGTACCACTTCCTCAAATAGAAACCAACCACTAAGCAGTGTTTTACATGGTTTTCAGCAGGGAAGGATTCCCCCAAGGAAATGCTCATCCACTGAGACCTAATTTACTTCAAAGATGAGAAGAGTGAGCAACAAGCAGATTTTTTTTTTTTTTTTTTTTACTATAATACAAGATGTAACCAGGTTATGGGAAAAGAAAAGCAGTGTGCTGAAACCGTGCTAGAAAAATACCAAAGGGATCTACCATGATCTTGTTTCCATACCAAGAAGTACCTCAGTGCAGCACCAGGTTTTCACTGTTAAGTTACTGTATGGATTACTGTATGGAAAGACAGTGAGAGGACCAGTGCAGATTCTCAGGGGATTATGGACTGAAAACTGCAAGGGTGAAGTGTGCAACACCTACCAGTATGTGTCAGGGCTGAGTTTTTGTACTCAGTGTGATCACAACGAAATAAAAATGACAAAATTTGCTCTGGTGTTTTTGAAATGAGTTAAATTATAAATTTACTCAACACTGTGGACGACTGATTTTCCTGAAGGCTGAATGTAACTGATTAAGTAGTCTGAGAATGTGAGACTTGTTCTGCCTTTTGTTAAGCTGTCTCTTAAATTCCAAGTACTATATAAAATTGCCTTCACCTCTTGATGATTCTGTTCTATACACTGCATCACCACATAGTAGTCGATATGTAATCCCAATCAACTCAGCCAGCCTGGAAATATCCCATGTATACAGATTACTTAAAAACCTCAAGGAAAATCATATTGAACTGCTTTCATCCCCCCAGATGCTGAAGCCTTGCCGAGGATGGGGGGCTTAGGGTTCAGCAGCTGGGCCCTGGTGCCTGGTGGGAACTACTTTCTTGCTGGGCCTTGGTGCCCAGCTGTTGATCCAACTAAATAAGTCAGCCCTTTTCCTTTTACTAAAACTTTTCATCCTTCTGCTTCCTCCCTCTATAAGGCATGGATTTTATGTTGATGACTTGGATTGGTTTTGGACATGATTTGGACTTTCTCATTGGATTTGGTGGAGGGTGAGGATGGTTGGCATGCCACCTCACCCGTAGAACTCGAGTACCTAACGTGGTCGAGCGAGGGGAAAGTTTAGATGTCAAACCCTGCTCTTAGTGCTGGGTCTGATCTTGACGGACATCATGACGCCTTAAGCACTGAGGGTGGGGTGTATATCTGGGTGGTACCCCTAGGGCAGCCCTGTATGGGGTAACACTGTCCTCTAAATGTGGCTCCCTGGTGGGTGGGGGGCTACCTGGACGAATCGTAAATTCTACGTCTTATGGAGACATTAAAACCTTCTGTTGACGACTTAGGCAAGGATAAGGACAAGGAAAATTCTGTTAATTCCTCCATTGTGACTTTGGAGCCTTTTTTTTTTTTTTTTTTTTTTTTTTTTTTTTTTTTTTTTTTTTTTTTTTTTTTTTTTTTCAAAGGACCTCCTTGTTACAAACATTTTATATGTGAAACCAGTCCCTTTAGACTGGAATTATGAAACTGTATTTAATGAATTTGCAAATTTTGGTAAGTAAAAGAAGTAAGGAATAGACTAGGCAAAAATTATGGGTTTTTTGAATTTTGGGTATTTTTCAATAAACGAATCTGAAGCTCACAGAGCCTACAGAGAGTTCAGATCAGATTCATTGAGTGTTGGACTCGCAGAGGCAAAAGAGGTCCCTAGGCATCTTGAGATTTATAGACCACCAAGTGAAATTAAAGATAATAGTAAAATTAGTAAAACCTCCAGATCACCAGACCCAGCTAAGTGGTTAATTATCACAACTCATGGTGAGAGAGGCAACCTCTTCAAAGTGAAGAGGTTGGTAAGCCAGAAGATCGGCAATGTTGGGAGTCCTGAATTAACTCGCTTTGGGCGTAATAGTTTCTTAGTTCATGTGAAGACAGATATTCAATCGATAATGCTTCTAAATTTGAAGCTTGATCCTGAGGGTATGATAAAAGAGGTAAAACCTCACTATAATTTTAGTTATGCGAAGGGTGTTATATTTAATGAAGATCTACATGAAATGGATGAGGAGGAAATTTTGGAAATGTGTCCGGATGTGGTTTGGAAGGTTTTTAAAGTGCCCCGCTCATCGATGCTTATTTTAACATTTAAAAGTTCTTCTCTGCCATCTGAAATTATTCTTGATAGTGAAATGATGAAAGTTCGTCCTTATAGACCGAGAGTGCTCCAGTGCTTTAAATGTTTTGGTTTTGGACACTCCTCTAACGTTTGCACCAGAAATAAACTCTGAATCGTGTGGCCAGCCTGAGCACGAGGAATGTTCTGGACCAGTAGTTTGCGTAAACTGTAAGGGTGAACATCGAGCCCGTGATAAGAAATGTAGTGCATTCAAGAAAGAACAAGATGCATTACTAAAATCTCTTGACGAACACATCAGTGTGGGACAGGCCAAAAAGCTGTTGTGCAGGAAAACCTATTCGGATGCCTTGAAGGCACATCAATTGAATACTGCTTTTTCTGGTGCCCCTTCTGGTGGGGCCTCCCCGGTGCCCTGCTGGTGGGGCTTTCCACACCCCTCTAGTGGGTACCCCGTGCCCCCCCTGTTGGGGCCTCCCGTGCCCCCCCTGGTGAGGGGCTTCCCAGAGCCCCCCCTGGTGGGGCTTCCCGAGCCCCCCCTGGTGGGGCTTCCATGGCCCCCCCTGGTGGGGCTTCTCATGGGCCCCCTGTTGGGGTTTCCCATGTTGCAGAGGCTCTGGTCCAAGGCCAGGGGACCCTGTTGGTTCAAGGGTTCAAGCCAGGTCTCAACCTATGTTGACGACTTCTCTCTGTCAGGGACCATTGCCTGACATTGAGCCCTCACCTGATCTTGACATTACAGTGCACCGTGGAGATGACAGTGAGGAGATAGAGGCCCTCTTTATTCGTCAGAAGAGGGCCCTTTCTCCCATCTTCGCCTCATTCACGGTCACTCAGCAATCATAGAAAAAACAAAAAATTAAAAAGTAAAACTGAAAGGGCAAGTGAAAGCCCATCTTCTAAAAGATCTGTAACACCTAGATCTAGGTCAAATAGTACAGGTAAAACTGAAAAGACCATCTGACTCACCATGGACAGTTCCAGATTACCTAAATTAGTAGGGAATTTTAAGATGCCTTCCTCTAAATAATGGCTCTCATGGCAGTGAACATCCGTGGCTTTATACCAAATAGAGAGCAAGTTCGGGTTCTGTTTAGGGATCATGATCTATCTGCAATGTGTCTTCAGGAGACAAAGTTGGGAGAGCACACTCCCCAACTTGGGTTTTAATTATTCATTCCATAGGTCTCCACCCTGATAGGTGTACGTGCTCAGGGAGGCACAGGCATCATAGTCCGCAAGTCTGTTAATCATAGGGTTGTTCAATTGAACACTGTGTTTGCAGGCTTGTGCAGTTCAAGTTTTCAATCATAAATGGATCACTATTTGTCTTTTTTTTTTTATACTTAGATCCATCATTAGAAAGTAGATTACAGGATGCACAGGGTAATCCTCGTCAGCTAGAATTAAATGATCTTCAGACATTGATAGACCAGCTTCCTAAACCCTTCATTTTGAAGGGGGATTTTAATGCCAAGCACACCCTCTGGGAGAGCCAAACTGCGACCGGTGGGGTTTAATAATAGAACAGCTGCTCGACTTAAATGACATCACTTTGATGAATGATGGTTCCCCTACAAGACATGATGTTTTTCATAATACTGACTCAGCCATTGACCTCACTATCTGCTCTTCGTCCTTGGGAGTTAGATTACCAGTGGGTAGTAGACCAGAATGATCATGGCAGTGATCATTGGCCCATTCACTTAAAGTTTATGAAAAATATTCCATCTCCATGTTTACCAAAATGGAAGGTAGGGGAGGCTGACTGGGGATTATTCAAAAAATCTACTGAAGTAGATCAAGATATAAAGATTTTCAGAGAACCCAACATCCGCTTACGAGTATTTAATCAGTATATTGCTGTGCGGTGCCATGCTGTCTATTCCTCGAACTTCTGGTAAGCCTCGTCGTCCTCTAGTACCTTGGTGGTGTGATGCATGCGCCTTGAGCCGAAAGATAACAAGAACTTGCTACAAGAGATATCGTAGATATCCTTGCTTGGTAAATCAAATTATCTATAAAAGAGCTTCTTGGCTAATCAAGCAGAAAATATTTAAGCAGGCAAGAGGGAATCGTTTATCAGATATATAAGTGAATTAAAATATGATTCCCCTATGTCATTTGTCTGGAACAGAATCCGAAAGCTGCAAGGGAAATTTTCTCCATCTCCCTTGCCGATTTTGAAAATTGATGGGCCCTCTTATATCTGATTCTGGAGAAGTTGCAGAAACCTTTGGTAGGCATTTCTCCAATATATCTAGTGCCCTACATTACTCTCCTGCTTTCAGGAATATTAGGGATGGTACCACGGTTGTTCCTGCTGTAAGTTTAAATTCAGAGTCGTATAATCTCCCTTTCACCATGAAAGAATTAGATCATGCAATCTCGTTATCTTCCCCAACATCTCCTGGGGAAGATGATATACTGTACTCAATGATTTTTAATTTGCCTAGAAGTACAAAACATTTCTTTTAGACATTTTAAACAGTTTTTGGCTTTCAGGAACTTCACCAGAGTCTTGGAAGATATCGATTATTGTACCTGTTTTAAAACCTTTTAAGATTCCTTCCTTCCTAAGAACTATAGGCCAATTGCTCTAACCAGTTGTGTTAGCAAGATTTATGAGAGGATGGTCAATGCTCGACTTGTGTGGTATTTTGGTTTTGATTCAAGAATCTTTTATCTAATCGGCAGTTTGGCTTTAGGAAAAATAGAAGTACTTCTGACCCTTTGATGTTCCTTACTCGGGAGATACAGAATGCTTTTGCTGTGCAAAACCAGACTGTTTGCAGTGTTCTTTAACCTAGAAAAAGCCTACGACACGACCTGGCGAGGGGGTATCCTTTTGCAACTTGTAGAGTGGGGTGTTGTGGGTAATTTATTCTATTGTCTGAAAGATTTTTTTGTCAGAACGTTACCTGAAAGTAAGTAAGAGTGGGCTCTTCTTTCTTCTGCTTTCCCTCAGGAAGAAGGGTTACCTCAGGGAAGCGTTCTTAGTCCAACACTCTTTAACTGTAGCTGTCAAACGGTCTTACTAGAACAAGGTTCCATGTCGGGGTGGGGGCATGGTCTGGCCTTTTGCTGATGATTATGCAATAATCTGTAGTAAGTCCACGCTGTTGAAGCTTGTCAAATGATCCAGACTGCTATTAATGCTTCAACATCATGGCCAGTGCTAAAGGGTTCAAATTTTCACCAGAAAAACCAAAGCTATATGATTTTGTCGATTACGAAGAGTGGAAGAGATCCCTACGTTGTTTTTAAACGATCGATTTTACCTTATGAAGATAGCATTAAGTATCTAGTGTTTACATTTGATAAGAAATTAACTTTTACTCAACATGTTAATGAAGTTGTATGTACGTGAAACTTCGACTTAATATTCTTAAAGTTGTATCTAATTTTAACTGGGGGGCAGATCGAATTACCCTTTTGAGGATGTACCAGGTGTTATGCCTAAGCAAAATTGATTATGGTTGCCAAGTTTATGGTTGTGCGTGCAGACAACACTGCAGAAATTAGATGTTGTCCATAATATGGCTTTACGTATTTGTACGGGAGCCTATAGAACTTCACCAAGTAAGAAAGCCTATATGTTGAGTCCCGGTTTTTCCCCACTATTTATCCGTAGGGAGGAATTAGGCTTGAGAGCCATATCAAGAATACTTACATCAAAGCTAAACCCTAACTATAAGTACATTAGAGAACCAACTGACAGAGCCCCAAATTGACCGAGACTTCCAAAGGCGCTTGAGGTCCGACTAGCAAGCTCTGCCAGGGAGGTGGGATTACTTCCCCCTGCAGTAGCTGAAATTTCGCCTTCAAAGTTTCCTCCTTGGAATAGACCATGCCTAGAAATCTGCCCAATTAGGGACAGCAGGAGCAACAGTTCTGGTGAACAGTTGAGGGCAAGTTTCTTGGACCATGCTCCGAACATGGTGATTCTCATCATATATATTCTGATGGCTCGAAGGTTCTGATGGTGTTGGTTGCTCTGTATGACTGGTGGTAATATCATTAAAAAGAAACTTCCTTCTAATTCTTCTGTTTTTACAGCTGAGCTGCTGGCAGTTTTGACTGCTCTTAAATATATCTTTTATAGTTCTTGTACCAACAAGGTTTTTACCATTTTACCGACTCTTTGAGTGTTTTATCTTCTCTAAAAAGCCTAGTCTCTTGCCATCCTTTAGTGCAAGAAGTACAAGATTGGTTTTATCTTTTAATTAATAGAAGAGGATTTTCTGTTAGGTTTTGTTGGGCTCCGTCCCATGTTGGAATAGTTGAGAATGAGCGAGCCGACGCTGCTGCTAAGGCTGCAACTAGGCTTAGGCACATTTCCAACATGCGTCCTGTATCTGATTTTAAAAGTACCATTCGATTTTATTGTAGAGACCAGTGGTAGGCCCACTGGTCTACTTTAGATAATAATCTTAAATTGAAATCGATTAGGCCTTCTGTTCATCCTTGGCCTCATAGCCGGATGGATAGAAGGTCTGAGATAGTTTTAGCTAGATTGCGTATTGGCCACACTAAATATACTCACGGGTATCTAATAATGACGAGTGGAGCGGATAGGCAGGTTCCTCGCTGTTCCACCTCCGTAATGTGGATTGACTGTGGTGCATATTTTGGTGGAGTGCCCTTATTTTGAAACCAAACGTAGAGCTTGTTTGCTGGCAAATAAGTCTCTTGCAGATATTTTAGGTGAAGGTGCTCGGGCAGAGCAAATTATGACATTTTTAAAAAATATTGGTCTTTTTTACGAATTGTAGTTTTCTTTTAATTGTTTTAGGTTTCTTGTTTGGTTTTTATGAATGAATGATTTGTATGTTAGATCGGTTGTGTGTATGTTTGTTTGTGTGACAGTGACTTTTTTTATTCTTAAGATATATATGCGCTGAATGGCCCCTCGGCTCCGGCGCTTGGCTATGTGCCAAAAATGTTATAATCTAATCTAACTGCTTTCATTCTTTCACTACAAATTTCACTGACATCTTATTAAACAATTATTTCTTCAAAACAACCCATGTATGAAATTAATGTGTATTAAGTCAAGGTTCTTGAACATCACAGAAAATTTAAGATTTCATTTATTCACAAAACTGCTAGGAAAAATTATTCAAAAGCAAGTTTTATCGTGACTTATGGTGCCATTAGTCTTTAGGATTTGTATAAGGTGTAAAAAGAAATCCAACTGGGAAATGATGATTGGTGCTAGATTTAGATATCTGACATGGGATTAACTTTAATTCTTTTGACAATTTTTTGAAGTCGAGTTTCCCTCAATGATATCTTTTTGGATTATTTCTTGGGTTGGTGTTCATGGATTAAAAGTCAAGTGTGTCACAGTCACCTGGAAAGATTTTATTCAGAAATTTATGAATAATGTAATGAAGTTGACTGAATTATTATGCTTGTTCTTTTCAGGGTATTTGGTTCAAATCACTGCAGTGAATCACAACTCGGCATTGGGAAAACCAGAAGTTTGCATGTTGTGAGTTGAATGGTGACTCTATGGTACAGTGTATAGAGAATCGGCGAGTAAATTGTGCTTGTTTCTCTGCCTCAATGAGCCCGCGTACCATAAATCTACATGCAGTTGGATGAGTTTGCATAAATCCACATGCCATTAAGTCAATCCAGAATAAAGATACTGTACTACCTAGTCTGTAAATTTGTTATTCAGACTGTGTTTAGCAAATAAAAATGAATTAATAAACGTGTCCAAAAAATTATATTAGATTAACTTTTGAAGCAAATAGAAGAATAAAAATATCAAAGGTACAAATGATTTGTGAGATTGTAAATAATGGTGGGTGCCATGTATGAGCTTCAACTAATCATAATGAGCTTTGATTACATCAGCTCTAGATATGTAGTCAACTCTAGAGAAACAGACACTGGACAGCATGAACATCTTGCAAGTCTTGATTATACTCAGTTATCATTGTTGGATATAACAATTCTTCAATAGCCTTACCTATTCAAGAATTATCATAAGTGACCATAAAATCTGACTGGGATGGCAGCCACTTTTAAGTTACAAACACTTCCGTTTATACAGTAACCTCATAATGGTTTACACTAGTGGATAAATATACATATGAAACCCTTATCAAACTTCAACTCCAATTCAACAGTAGTATTTTCTGTGAAGTTTCTCTATGGCTAGCAATGATGCAAAGAATAAGTGAACTGCACAGATAATCTACATTTGACAAGAAATGAGTTATACAGATATGGTGAAATATGTTTTGTGCTGCTTGCTTATTTGTACACCCTGTGCCTTGATGACTAACCCCACTTTTGTTCATAAGCAGAACAAAACTTGGTCTTAACATTAGGATAATCTTTTGGTGATAGCTGGAAACCGGTAAAAAACAGTAAGAATTCCTTATGCAAATTAGTGCCATCTGGCAGTTTTTCTTCTTACCGCCTTTGAGAGAGAATGTGTCATTCACTCCCCTCCCTAAAGCTGGATTTTATCTTTTATCTGTGTTTTTGTGTACAGGGTTTTTTGGTGTGTTTTTGTGTGCATGTGTTTTAGCTTTAATAATGCAATCCCAAAACCCAGCTAAAAGTTCTTGTAAGCCTCAGAGGAAAGATCCCAGTGTAGGGATCTATCATTGTTCATGCTCTTCTCCTTCGATGGATGGTTTTCCAATTTCCTCATTGTTCTGCTTCTCCCTTGTGTAGACCTTCTCCAGTTCCTGCTTCGTCCTTTAAAGGCTTTTCCCCCCTTCCTATTCTATTGATTCGTCTTGGGAAGTTTTAGTAGAGGGACCAGTCCTGATTTTATGCCCCATGCTGCCTTGTCTGTCTTTGTGGGGGGGGGATTTTCCCCAACTGGGAGGGTGGAGACACTGCCATCTTTTTCCTCTGTTTCAGGTTCGGATGAGTAGATGTTGGTTGTTTGGGCTTCTTCAGGCCTATTAGGGGTACCAAGCTTAGATGGCCTATCATCCCATTTCATGTTTTCTCGCATCCCAGTGTCGGCCACCATTACAGTTCCTACCTCTCCAGGCCTCCACTCTGCTGGGTCTCCCTCTACGCCATCTAGCGCAATGTCATTGGTAAATTACCAGGCAACATTTTGGGTCACCTCCCATTCAGCCTACAGTAGTACCGACAGCTCATGTACAGAGTTCATCTGCTCCCTTGACATCACAGCAGAGTTCTGGTATGACGTAGGGGCTTTTGATATAGACACAATTGGGGCAGTATGATGGGAAAAGATTAGTAGATAATTAAATAAAACTGATTTTCCTTAATTTATTTCTTTACTACAATGGCCAAAAAAAATCTTAATTTGATAAACCTTCTCCTTCTATACCTAACTTAGCCTAACTTAATACTATAATTCTTCAAAACTTATCCTAGATTTTCTTCCAACTATTTTCCTGAAAACCAGCTCAGAGATCTGGATAAACTAATCCTTATATAATAATAATAATCCCCTGACTATTGAAAGAACCTTAAACCTAATTAAAGAACCCCAATCTACATCTACAAACCTCTAGTCTTAATACTATCAAAAGAACCTCTTCCAAAACAGTTGCAGTAAGATTTACCAGATGCCGGCATGTGGAAGAAGTTCCCACACTCAGTTTAAAAGGATCTATTATTCCTTATGAAAATGAAGTAAAATTTCAGGGGGATAATTATTGACCACAAATTAACATGGGCCAGCCACACAAATGCCCTAAAGATTAATGTTAAAAAATCTTTTAAGCTGTGCTCTATTTGCTTTAAAAATCAATGATATTACAATAAATTTACCAAAAGGAGTTAAAACAGCTTGTATTTTGATGACTTTGCCATATAATATACAAGTAGCACTCTAAGACATGCCCAAAGAATCCTCAATACAGCCATCACAAATATTACTAACTAGGCAAATGCAATAATTTTCTTTAAAGATAAAAGATGGTTAAAACAACAAACAATTAAGCTTTATCTTTATACGTAATACCAAAATTAAATTCTGCACAAATGTTAAATCCCCCTAGATGCTGACCCCTTGACGTGGGTAGGGACCAGCAGCTGGGCTCTGATGCCTGGTGGAGTTGCTTTCTCAGTGGTCCTTGGGGCCCAGCTGCTGATCCAACTAAATTAGTCAGAACTTTTCCTTCTTTCTGCAATTTTTTCATTCTTACTACATCCTTCTCCTTCATGTAATTTTTTTTATTAGCATTTGGATCAATTATGTGGAATTTTCCACTTTTGTTAAATTTTACTGCTTAGGTTAGTCTGAGAAGGGGTCGTTTTTTGGAAGGGGTTTGCATTCAAAGCCAATTGTGGGAGTTGTGGTGGTTGAGTCGCCACCTGATATGGTTTGGACCCAAGAGATAGTGATGGGACCCTCCCATTGCTACCTTGAGGGCGGAACCATCTCCAAACATCAGCCCATCGGAATCCAGGGGGGGCTGGTGTTTGGGATGGGACTCCTGGCTTTTGTCTGGAAGCCCACCAATATGTCCCTCTTGATTTGTTTTGAGGGACTGCCTTGACGGAGTACGCATTTCCAACCTATGGTTGAAAATGCGTAGCGGGCAAGAGGGCTTTCGAACTGGGAGAATTATCTCCTAGTTTGAATCTAAATGTCTCAATTTTTCTCTTACTTGATCATCTTCCAATCTCTTACTTTCTTTCGCTCTGTTACTCCCCCTAGCTGTCCTCCTTCTCTTCACTAAAACCCTCGTGTAGGTTGGGTAGGAGCTGGGTCTCTGAACTTAGGCTTTACCTTGATCCAAATGGCAGGGACTATAGCGGTTTGGTCCGCCGCTCGATTATGTTTAGACCCTGAGGATATTGATGTGATTCCCACATGAATATTTATTGGGGCGGGACTACATGTGGGGACTTGCCTACGGAATCCGGGGAGGTATAGTCTCCACGGTAGGACTCTCGGCAATTTATCCGGATTGCCCTCTAAAATAACATGCGTGGGGGATGATTGCATACTAGCTATGCCCTCGGTCCTAATTCAAGCGGGTTTTGATTACACTTGAGCCAATCATGTTATGTTAGAGCCATCCCTTCGGGGTGGGGTAGGGTATGGAGTGGACATATGGGAGTTGGTCTCTGCTGTGTGTCTTTGGTGAGGGGGAAGTCTTTGAGAGGAGACCCAGTTTTTACCATGGCTTGCAGTTGGTTTCTCTGTAATTTCAAAAAAAAAAAAGGAAAAATGGAAATTGACTATGGAACTCAGTCCCCCGGAACATGTGACCCCATGACACTAGATAACCATCTGACCCTGGAAACGAAGAAGGACAACCCTTTTGGACACTTCAAATCCAAAATATAGCAACCATGGAGCCTTTTACTAGGCCAAAAAGATTTATCAAAAGAAAATTCCAGCCTAGCCCTAAGCTAGCTTTTATTTGAATCACTTTTTGGAAAAGACAGTTGGACAAGATTTTTGACAATAGAAAGTGAAAACAAGATTTCAAATTTAAAATTGGAAAATTATTTACTGACCAGATACCCAACAGAAAACATGAAATTTCGTCAAACGCAAACAAATACATGGATAGTGGAAACCACTACTAAAGCCCAATCAGAAAAACTACTTACAAATTACGAACATAGATAACACAAAATAAAAGTCACCAAGCATAATAAACTTAATAGTATTTGTGGTACAATAATCCTGCCAAATAATGATGACGAACTAATAGATAAAAATATGTTAATGGACTCGCTCCAAGAAAGATATAAAAAACATTGAAGATTGTGACATCTATGATATCCCAAGTAGGAAAAATTCAAAAATCAATATACAAATAGCTAAATTGAAATTTGAAGGAAATGAACTCCCTTTAACTATTAAAGTATTAGGGCAGACGAGAGAGATAAGACCATATATCCCTAAACCACTACAGTGCAAATCATGTAATAAATTTGGCCATTCAAATAAAAATTGTAGAGAAGCTCCAAGATGTGCATGTTGTGGATCATACAACCACACAACAAAATGGGACTGTGAAAACCCAATTTGCATAAATTGTGGTCAGAATCACCACTCAAGATCGAAGGAATGCGCATATTACCTATACAATACTGAACTAAAAATCTTACAAGAAAGGAGTGGAATTGTTTCAATAGAGAAGCGAAGATAGAACTTAAAGTAAGAGGTTTACAAGACCCAGCAAGGAAAAACACATATAAAGAGGTAGTAAATAAAGAAGCGCAAAACCAAATTCCTACAATATTGCACAGTATAAATCAAACTGAAATACTCATAATATAAAGGCCCAAAATTCAAGCTCGGAAGCTACAGAACATATAAGCAACAACACAAATTTATATAATATATTACCAACACCAGAAATGCAAGAAGACATGATGAATGTGGAGGACAAGCAAAATACAAGAGCTAAGTCAAAAGACAAAAAAAGACTACTTGAAACAACCCCACCCAAATCCAAGAAACAAATTAAACAATCAGTAAGACCCAAAATCTATATGGAAAAAAATGAATACCGAGAAGACAAAGTCAACGAAAATTGCTTGCAAACTAAAAATGAAAAGAGAGAAACCCAAATAAAAGAAAAAGTTAAAACATCAGATAAAATTGAAGAAAGTATTGAAATAGACCCAAGATCAAAAGCCTTTATTTAAATGCACCCCTTTAATAAAAAGAACACCTGAGGACTCTTCAGCCAATAAAAGAAAACAATAGCAGAAATACATCACCCACCAAAGAAGAACAAAGTACAGCAAAATTATACAACTTCAATAAATTCAAAGTTCAGGAAAACAAATAAAGATATTAAAACAAAACCCAAAATCTTTTTAAAATGTCTATTTTACAATGGAATATTAGAGGATACATATCAAATAATGAAAACTTAAAATCATTAATTAGAGAATGTAATGCAAATATCATTTGCTTACAGGAAACTAAAATAGGTAATAATGTTATCAATGCTGGCATAAATTATAATGTGTGGAAATCAACACCAATTTTAATGACAACAGCCAAGGAGGAACTGCAATCATAACGCATTCTTCAATCAAATGCCAACCTGTTAGGATTAACTCAGTAATACAGGCATGTGCAGTTCAAGTATTCCTGGAAAAAAAAAATAACAATATGCTCAATATACATGGAACCATCTTTAGAAAGTCGCTTAATAGATCATCTTGGAAATAATAGACCATTACAAGTGGAAGATTTAGAAAATCTAATAGAAAGCAATTACCAAGACCTTACCTATTAGTAGGTGACTTCAACGCCAAACATCCCATGTGGGGAAGTACTCATCTGACAGGAGAGGAAACACTGTCCTAGATTTTATAGATAACAAAAATTTGATTATTTTAAATGATGGTTCTCCAACAAGATTTGATGTTTATCATAATACCTCATCTGCAATAGACATCACTTTATGTTCCCCAGAAATTGCCACAGATTTCAGTTGGAAAGTAAATAATAATTTATTTGGGAGTGACCACTGGCCAATACAAATTGAGCTAAAAAATAATAATAATATAACATATATACCGAAGAGGAAAATGGAGGAAGCAAATTGGAATTTATATAAAGAGAAAACGGTGATTAACAAAAAAATATCTGACTTTACACACATAGATGCTTATGAACATCTAATAAAAACAATAGATGATAAAGCAAATGAAACTATTCCAGTTACCTCAGGCAATCCGACTAGACCACTGGTACCCTGGTGGAATGAGGAATGTAAAGCAGCAAGGAAGATAACGAGGACATGCTTTAGAAGATATCTGAGACATAAATGTGATGCCAATAAAATTGCATATTTGAGAGCTAAAGCAAAGCAGAAAAGAATATTCAAGATAGCCAAAAGAAATTCATGGAAAAAATATATTAATAATATAAATTCTAAAACTCAAGACAAAGAAATCTGGAAGAAAATAAATAAACTGCAGGGTAGATATCGGCCAGAACCATTACCTACATTAAAAGTAGAAAACAACTATATCAAACCCAAACTAGTAGCAAATGAATTGGGTAAATGCTTCGCCAAACATCTAGTATCTCGAACTATACAAAAAAATTCCAATTAAAAATCAAAAATTATGTCCCAATACCATTAAAATCTAATAATCAGGAAATCTATAATCTTCCTTTCACCATGGAGAACTGGAAAATGTCCTGAAACTTGCAAGTCCAAACAGCTCCAGGGGAAGACAACATTAGATATGAAATGATAAAAAAATCTACCAGATGAAAGCCAAACCCTTCTTATTAGAAATTTTAAATGAATTATGGCACTCTCACAGCATACCTAAACCTGGAAAGACTCTTTAATCATACCAGGATTAAAACCAGGAAAAGACCCAGAGTCACCAAGCAGCTATAGGCCAATAGCCCTTACTAGTTGTCTAAGTAAGATATTTGAAAAAATGGTGAATAACAGATTAATATGGGTATTAGAAAATAAACAGCTATTATCAAACAGACAGTTTGGATCAGGAAAAATAAAAGTACCATAGATCCCCTCTTAATGATTACAAGGGAGATACAAAACGCAATGGTTGGTAAAAAACAAACAATAGGAGTATTTTTTGAGTTAGAGAAGGCATATGATACACCTGGAGGGGAGGGATTTTAAAAAAATTGATAGAATGGGGAATAGGAGGCAATTTATATGAATATATTAGGGAATTCCTATCTGAAAGATATATAAAAGATCAAAGTTGGGGCAGAAATCTCTGAATCATTTTATCCAGGAGGAAGGAAGTTCCCCAAGGCAGTGTACTAAGCGTGGCATTATTTGCTATAGCAATAAATGAGATAATTGAAATGATCCCACCAGGAGTCCAAGGATCCCTTTTTGTAGATGACTTCGTCATATATAGTAGTGGTGAAAAGCGCTGGACATAACCAACAGATTGCAAAGCAGCCATAAATAGGATCAAAAAAAATGGGCCGATAACAAGGGTTTTAAATTTTCACCGCAAAAAACTAAAGCGGTCAGATTTACAAGATCAAGAAAACAGGAATTAATTCCTACTTTATTCATAAAAAATGATATAATTGAATATGATGATGAGATAAAATTCCTTGGTGTAATACTTGATAAAAAACTTACATATAAAGAACATATAGAACAACTGGCGATAAAAGTAAGAAAATCCTTAAATATAATAAAAGTAATTGCGCATAATGACTGGGGTGCTGATAGAACCTCTCTGATAAAAGTATATAAGGCTATTTGTCTAAGTAAACTTGATTATGCGTGTCAAGTATATGGTAGTGCTTCTAAAACCCTATTAACAAAACTGGATGTCATACTAACTGGGTATTAGACTATGCACTGGAGCCTACAGAACTTCCCCCGTGGAAAGTCTATATGTAGAGCAGGAATAGATCCCCTGAAAGTACGAAGAGAAGAAATTGGATTAAAATATATAGCTAAAATAAATAACCTTAATGATAATCCAAACACCAAATATATGAAGAACATAACAAAATAATTATGACAATAAACCAAGAGCCTCTAAACCATTGGAAAATAGATTAAAACCTGATATAGAACATCTAAAATTAGGAACAAGTAGCATATCAAAAATAACCACTCCGAAAATACCTCCGTGGAGACATGCTAAAATAGAAATCTGTGAAAAAACATTTAATAAAAGGTAACCGATGCACAAATTAAAGAGTGAATTTCTGTCACACCAGGAAAAACATAAACGGGACATTGTTGTGTTTATACAGATGGTTCCAAGTCGAAGGAGGGTGTAGGCTATGCTGTAGTAACTAAAAAATAACTAAAAATAAGGGAAAAAATCCCAAAATATGCTCGATATTCACTGCAGAGATAAATGCTATATTAGAGGCTATAAAACACACCTTTATGGTGGGGAAGGCAAACGATACCTTTGTAATATACACGGATTCTTACAGTGCTTTAGAAGCGCTAAGACAATACACAGTTTCTCATCCCGTAATTGAAGAAATAAGGGAGTGGATAGATATAATAGTAAAACGGAAATCTATAAATATAAAACTATGTTGGGTCCCTTCCCATGTGGGCATAAAGGGTAATGAAGAGGTGGATAAAGAAGCCAAAAGGCAGTAAAAAAGGGAGTCTATCAAAAAATACAAATACCTTAACAATGACTTTTAAAACAACAATAAATGAATACTGTCAATCAAATGGGATGGAAAAAGAATGGCTAGAATTAAATCATAAATTAAAGCATATTAAATCATCTGTAAAACCTTGGAATAGACAACAATGTCAAAGAAGGGAAGATATCATATTAACAAGATTAAGAATAGGACATACATACTTGACACACAAATACTTGATGTTGCAAGGCGAGGGAAAGACAGGCCCCTTACTGTGACCATTGTCGTACTCTGGTCACAGTCCGTCATCTGCTAACTGAATGCAAAAAATTCGAAAGAAAACGAAGATCCAATAACATATATATCCCACTTGAAGAACTATTGGGAGAAAATGCCCCACTTCAAAATATAGTAAATTATCTCAAAGAAATAAACCTGCTTTATATGATATAACACGTCTTATAATTTCATAGTTATACAGTAAGCGCTGAATGGCCTTTGCTGCCCCAGTGCTTGGTGTTACACCTAAACTTTATAAAACCAACCAACCAACCAACCCACCAATATGTTTGGAGTGGGGAGTTGGTCCCCATTAGTGGGGGCAGAACTCCCAGCAGGCGGATAGGCTTATACCTGGGCCACTGTAAGCGTATTGGTGCTATCCCGTAAGGGTAGGGTATGGGGTGGACTATTGGGAATCAACTCTCACTTGTGCCATTGGTGGAGAATGTGAATACCTGACTGATCCACAACACTTTCTTGATAAAACCAAGCAGTTTTGGGTGTGTAGGTGAGCCGGTTTGTGTGAGGTGGTCTGGTGTGTGCGCGCTTAGTATCCTGGATCGCTTTGTGGGCTTGTGCGGTTTGTTGGGGTGGAGAGTTTGGGCATTAGAGGCTGCCTTGATTTCCCTTTCTGATGTGCTGCTGGGGTCTCAGCGGGCTCTTGGGTATTGGGTGCGCACTTTTTGGACTTCTGAATGTGAACCGGCATAATTCTATGGATTTGGTTACTAGTTCTCCCTCCCCTGGATCCGACGACTTACTGGCACTGGCAACGACTTCTGGCATGAAGATGGATATGAGCTCGGCTATCGGACAGAATGAAAAACTGAGACACCAGGGTATTAGTAAATCTGGTGGATTTGATCCTTATAGTAGAGTCCTTCATTGCACTAATATAAACTTGTCATTAGATTATGAATGTTTGTACAGTGTAATGAAACAATTTGGTAAAGTGGAAAGAATTAAATTAGTTCTGGAAAAGACAAGCAGTCATTTTCTGCTTTTGTTAAATTTTCCTCACCCTTGGAAGCTAGTGAGGCACAACAAAGACTCCATGGCCACATTCTAAATGATTCGGTTCTTAGCACGAAAGTTTTTTCAGTGAAAAATTTAAATGACGACCCATTTGATTTTATCCCTAAGAATGAAGAACATGGACCAGCCCCATGTACCAGAGCGCTTCCTACCCCTATATGGCATGTTGCTAGCTACAAGGAGGGAGGAAAAAATTTGATAAAGGCTGCTGAATGCATCGAGAGCAAGGTAGGTTCCATTCCCATTGGAAACTTGAAGCGTTATGGAAAGAACTTGCTAATAAAAGCTGGTAATGAAACCCAAGCAATTTTGCTAAGCAAATTTTAAACCTCCTGAAAGTGGAAATATCGAATCTATTGCATCGTAAATTCTTTTCCACACTGAAAGGATAGTATACTCAAAAGACCTGCATGTTTTTGAAGAGGAGGAGATTCTCAATCGATGTCCTCCTTGTGTATCTCACATAAAAAAAGCTAGGAGAGGATGCAGCTATCCTTTTAACCTTCTCCCCCAGTTACTTACCTGATACTATCATTGTTGGCCATGAGAGGATGCAGGTTAAAAGATATAAAAGAAATCCGAAACAGTGTCGCTAATGTTTTGAATATGGCCACATTCAAAACTCTTGTGAAAACAACAAAAGATGTTCTGTGTGCTCTGCAGAGCATGATAATTTTGACGAGAGTGTAGCAACCCAATTCTGTTTTCAGTGTAAGGGTGATCACTCTCCAAATTCTAGGACTTGCCTCAGATACAGATTTGAAGAAGATGTATTGGCAGTGGCTGACAATGAACATGTCAGCATTAGCGAAGCGAAGCATGTGGTAATGGGGGCAAACAAAAGTGCCAACTCTACCTATGCTTCGGTAATAAAACTTATGAAAAGTTCCAGCAATGTAAGACAACAAACAACTGCATCTGATAATAGGCATCACATACCTGCTACTCCACGGACTGTAAATTATGAAAATCCCCATTCTGTCAGGAAATTTTCATCTGCTAGTGCCTTGAACTCCAACACCAAAAGTTGTACTTCAAGAAGTACAGAAAACTCGCCTACCAAAGTCAATACAAAGGTGACTAATATGATAGTTGCAGGGCTCTCCTCCCAAAAAAAAGGGAGCCAAAATCAATCAACTATTCGGGAAGCTGTTCCAAAAACACTTCCAACAAGAATAAACCAAGGGACCAAGCCCAATTAGATAGAGCTACTTCAGAGCCATCAATTGTCACAGCCACAAACAAAAATGAAAGCAAAACTATAATTACAACCACCAAGAAGCGCACAAGGAATACATCCCCAAATAATGACGGCTTTAAAATAAAAACCTCAAATGGGTTCAGTGTTTTGGAAGAGATCTCTCCACCTAGAAAGGTGGTTCCAAAAGCAGTTTCAGCCCAAAAACATATGAGTTCTGATCAGTCTTGCCGGCCTAAGACAAATGAACCTTGTGATTCGCGGAATCACAGTAGAAATTCTGATCAGAATCAATACCAAAAATATGATCAGCCAAAACTTCCGAAAAACTCTAAATTCCAATTCAAATGAAAAGGGATTAAAGAAACAGTCACTTATAAAGGAGAACTTTCCTCTCCACACTAGGAACAGTACTTCCCCTCTAAGGAGTGGGAAGTAGCACTTTTTACCACCGTAACATTCATGTTTGATATCCTTCAGTGGAACTGTAAAGGTCTCAGAGCCCGTGCAGAAGACCTTAAAGTCTTAATTCATGAATCCAATCCAGGGATTATATGCCTTCAGGAGACAATGTTAGGTAACAACCCTTATAATCCTGGACTAAATTATTCAATATTTAACTCCTCTCCCCCAAGTGGTGGTCGGGCCCATGGAGGTGTTGTAATTATTGTTAATAAAGCTCTGCAGCACTCCATAATAAATTTAATACAACTTTACAAGCTGTTGCTATTTCAGTCATCTTGGAAAAGAGGATAACAGTCTGCTCCTTATACCTTCCACCAGATCTTGTTTTTATCAGTGAAGATATTCAGGCCTTAATTAACCAACTTCCAGCTCCTTTTCTACTTCTAGGAGATTTTAATGCCCACAACCCCCTTTGGGGAAGTTGGTTTCTAGACGGTAAAGGGAAATTAATTGAAGACGTTATTGATAGGAATGATGTTATCCTATATAATAATGGGTCAATGACTTTCCACAGTATTCATGATAATCATTTCTCTGCCTGGACCTTAGTATCTCTTCAACAAGCATCCACCTTGATTTTAGTTGGTCTGTTAACGAAAATTTAAATGGGAGCGATCATTACCGATCCATTTAAAATAGCTGTGAATGGTCCATCTGAAGTTTTACCGAAGTGGAAGGTAGAGGAGGCAGATTGGGATAAATTCAGTAAGGGCGTCATACTAGATAGGGAGTTTGAGTCATTTCAATCTCATCTAGATGCTTATGATTATTTTATTGAATCTACTCTGAAGAGTGCTGAAGGCTCGATTCCAAAAACAAAAGGCAAACCTCGTAGACCTGCAGTTCCATGGTGGAATAAGACTTGTGGTATTCTGAGGAAAGTTACTAGGAAGTGCTACAGACGTTACAAAACTAGTGGTTCTCCTCAGTCTAAATTAATCTACAAACGTGCTTTAGCCAAGCAACGCCGCTTTTATAAGAGCCAAAAGAGAAAGTTGGCTCTACTATATTAATGGAATAAACTCAAAGACTCCACTGAAAGTGGTGTGGCGCAAAATAAGGAAACTGAGTGGGAAATTTGTTGCGTCCCCATTACCCTCATTAAAAATAAATGACACTCTGATCACAGAGCCCACTGAAGTTGCCAGTGAGCTAGGAAAACACTTTTCTGAAGTTTCCAGCGCCAAGAATTATTCTCGAGAATTTCAAAAAATTAGGAATTCTGAAATGATTCTGGAATTCGATTTAGGAAAATCTGAACCATACAACTACAGGTTTTCCTTGAGAGAATTACGGGAGGCGCGCTCCTCTAGTGAATCCACACTCCAGGTGAGGATACAATCTTATATGAAATGCTAAAACACCTCCCAGACGATGCCAAAAAATATTTACTGAAGATTATAAACAAAATATGGGAAACTGGAATTTTACCCAACGACTGGAAAATATCCATAGTTGTTCCAGTTAAAAAGCCTAATAAAGATGCTTCCTTAGCCACCAGCTATAGACCAATAGCTCTAACCAGCTGTGTGTGTAAGCTGATGGAGAAAATGATAAATACTAGACTAGTTTGGCACTTAGAAACTAAAGGATTAATATCATCATTTCAATTTGGTTTCAGGAAAAACCGCTCCACCCTTGATCCGTTGCTGAGGCTGACCAACCAAATCCAGCAAGGATTCGCCAAACAATGTCAGACCATTGGAGTATTTTTTGACCTCGAAAAAAGCATATGACACTGCCTGGAGAATTGGCATCATGAAAAAATTGCACAAGATGGGCATATGTGGAAGAATGATCAGATTTATATATTCCTTTTTAACGGACAGATTTTTTAAGGTAAAAGTGGGAAACTCTTTCTCCCAACCTTTTGTGCAGGAGGAAGGAGTTCCCCAAGGAAGCGTTTTAAGTGTAACACTCTTTTCAGTGGCAATAAATAGTGTGGTTGAAAAAATCTTGTCTCCTGTTAAATGCTCACTTTTTGTTGATGACCTTGCAATATACTGCACTGAATATGATTCATTGTCAGTATGTAAACATCTGCAAAGGTCTATTAACGCAATTACTAAGTGGGCTGATGAGAATGGGTTTAAATTCTCCTCTTCCAAAACAGTTGCAGTAAGATTTACCAGATGCCGGCGTGTGGAAGAAGTTCCCACACTTAGTTTAAGAGGATCTATCATTCCTTATGAAAGTGAAGTAAAATTTCTGGGGATGATTATTGACCACAAACTAACATGGGCCAGCCACATAAATGCCCTAAAGATTAATGTGAAAAATCTTTGAATATTTTAAGGTTGTTTCTGGTTTTAGTTGGGGGGCTGATAAAAAATCCCTTGAGGCTATATGACTCACTGTGTCGCTCCAAGCTAGACTATGGCTGTCAGATCTATTCCTCAGCTTGTAAAACCAAGCTAAGGAATTGGATGTTGTACAGAACATGGGGTTGAGAATATGCTCAGGGGCTTTTAGAACTTCTCCTGTTGAAAGCATATATGTCAGGACACAGATCATCTTCCCCTAGATCTAAGAAGGCAAGAGCTAGGGTTGCGATACGTGGCTAGAATGAAAAGTGCTCCCAAAAATCCTCATTTGAAGTACTTAAGGAAACAGACTCGCGGAAGGAATTTCTCTGGTACAAGAGCTTCTAAACCATTCCAAATTCGACTGAATGAGGATGTTAGGGATAACCATCTCAAATCCCAGAAGTCCCTGGAAGTAAACATCCTGTAAATCCTCCATGGCTTATTCCTGAAGCATTGGTATGCAAGAAATCATTTAAGAAGAAGGATTGTACTGAAGAGGAGATTAGGGGAAAATTCTTAGAGCACGACGTTACCCATGCCAATTATGTGAAGATTTATACAGATGGATCAAAGTCAGATAGTGGTGTTTGGGTGTGCTGTTATCCTTGGTGATACAGCATATACAGCTAAATTACCTGACTTTGCATCAATATTCACTGCCGAATTAACAGCTGTAGTCTCTGCCCTAGACTTAGTTCTTCAAAGTAGTGACACTAATTTTGTCATATACTCTGATTCTAAAAGCACTTTAGAAGCTACCAAAAGATTTAATAGCTTTCATCCATTAATCCAAAAGCTTCAGGAGTCACTTTTTCGTATATATTGTCTGCGTAAGTCGGTTTGTTTCTGTTGGGTTCCTTCTCACGTGGGGATTCACGGAAACGAGACTGCAGACAGGGAAGCAAAAGCTGCTAGCGCTCTGCCAGAAACAACCTTCAGGAAAGTGCCTCATACAGACCTAAAAGGTCCTATTAGGTCTTTTGTATTAAGTAAGTGGCAAGAAAGGTGGACTTCTCCTCTTCTTGCCAATAACAGTAAGTACAGAAGTATTAGGAAAAATATACAGCCGTGGCCTTCGTCATTCCAGCTTGACAGACGAGCAGAGGTTATTTTAACGAGGTTAAGGATTGGGCACACTTATTTAACCCATCAGTTTATTTTAGAAGGAAGCAGCCCACCATTGTGTGCTTACTGTGACGAGATACAAACAGTGAAGCACATTCTGATGGTTTGCCCCAGGGAAAGATATTTCCAGGGTAAATCCCTCTCAAATATCTTGGGAGATGAAGCAGACATTTCTGCTCTCATCTCCTTTTTAAAGTGTATAGAAATTTTTAATAATATTTAAATAAATCTTTATAAATCATATACAGATTTTTAAAGACTTTAAACTATTTTAAATATATATTACTCCATTCACTAAAATTCATATTTTTAATTTATTTATTAGTTATGTCTAATTTTATGAATCATTTCTTTCACTAATTCATTCATTCATTTACCATAATTCAACTTATTTAACCTTCATTACGGCACTGAATGGCCTTCTTGGCCCCAGTGCCTGGGCTTTAGCCCTAAATATCATACATCCATCCAAATGTTAAATACCTAGGATTGGTGTTTGATCAGCACCTGAACTGGAAAGCACACCTCAAATATATTAAGGGGTCCGGCCGGAACCCCTATATATGGTGGTATAGGGCGAAAAATGCAGTCATGAAAAAATTCATGGAGCTTCATATGGCGAGCTTCATATGGCAATTGAGAATATGTATACGAAATATTTCGTCAAAATTCCTTTTACTTTCGTAGATACAGGGTAATTAGTAAACATAACTCAATAAGCCTAAAACATTCATCCGTACAAGAAAATGCAATATTTCTTCTGTTATCGTAAATTTTGATAATTATTGGCAAAGAAATTGTGAGAAATGGCATCTGTAGAGATTCCGTGGCTCGCATAAGCGAGTATCTGGTTCAATCATGAATCAGTTGGACCATAGACTTCAAGTAGATTACATGTTCGACTTTCACCTCGTGACATTCGCTTGCTTTTACGTATGTTTATGTATGTTTCGGCAAGAAGTTCATCATGCCAATGAGGAAAAGACAAGGAAAACATCTCGCTAACATACAGACGAAGAAAAATCGCTCAAGTATTATTACAGAATATCATAATATACGCGTAGTTAGTGAAGAGAGAGGGGGGGGTTGCTTAGTAACGCCCCCTTCTTGCCTGACAGCACACGTCACACTGTGCCCAAGGCTACGATCTTTGAGCAAAGAGATCTTCATTTATGATAAATCACATAGTTTTGGTTTTTTAATACCCAAAATGGAATATGAAATTCATAATAATCATGATTTATTAAATTGTCTTTGCAAAAAGAGAGTACACCTTCGAGTTTCACCTCTGACATTCTCTTGCATGTACGTTTGTTTATCTTTGTTTCGGCAAGAATGTCATCATGCCAAAGAGGAAAATACGAGGAAAACATCTCGCTAACATACAGAAGAAAATTCGCTGTAATAAGCAGAGTTAGTGAAGGGGAGAGAGGGGGTTACGTAGGAAGGAGTGCCCCATCTTGCCTCAAGCAGTCCCCCAGGCTACGATATATGAGCAAAGGGATTATCATTTATGATTAAATTATGATAAATAAAATAGTATTGGTTTATTAATACACAAAAAAGAAATATACATTCATAATAATCATTATTTATTAACAATGTCTTTATAGAAATACGAAGGAAAACTTTGAACGCCCGTATCTCAAAACTATACTTATTGACCTTCAAAATCTATCTCCTCACTTAGTTTTAAAGCTATAACATTGTAATTTGGTATATAACTCAGAAAGACATTACAGAACAATCAAATAGAGCCCTTTTTTCCAATTTTTGTTTCGTCGTTTTTTTATAAATTTTTTTTTCTCGTGATTTATAGGGTTTATTTTTTACCATATTGAAAAATTCATATCTAGCAAAAAAAATGACTTTTAGAAAAAAAAACCTCCATTTGATTGGAGGTCTACATCAGGTCTATATATGGTAGTAATCCCAGGTCTTAATATTAAATATCAAAGGAGATAGAATTTGAAAAATGGTTATTTTCGGGATAAATTGCCCTGGCGTCACAAAACCGAAGGTCAGAGGCAAAAATCATATGCGTTTTGGAGATGTCCCAAGTCACCTTATTAAGTGGTATGAATGTCAAAGTCCTGTCGTTAAAAAACGGCATTAGCCGGCCGGCCCCCTTAAAGCAAAAGGCATAAAACCATGCTTATGATATACAAAGCAACAGTACTATCTATAATAGATTATTGTTGCCTAATATATTCATCTGCCTCAGAAGCTACATTAAAAACACTAGATGCATTGCATCATGAAGGAATACGTTGTGCAAAGAAGCATTTTGATCATCCCTTATAAACTCCCTGTTAGTAGAAGCAGGTATATTACCCCAAAACATACAGCATCTTGATATCTATGCGTAGGTGCCTTTCCCTTCAAACAGGAACATCTTCCACTGATACCTGCTTTCTGAATTATAATCAAAGATTAGAAAACCAAAGTGCTGGCTCTTTCCCACAACAAACCAAATATTTAATAAATTCAGTTTATTCTGAATTCACCTCGTTCCTTCTAGGAAAGGTAATTAACACTGAAAAATTTAGCCTTGAATGGAGGACGAGGGATCAGAACAAAAGAAAAAAACTTCTCAGGCATAAGGCCGATTTTACCGAGGAAGGAGGAATTTACATAAAAGCTGGACTCTAGTTTTAAATGCACTGTATTTACATGAATTTACAGAGGTCCAGGAGACTAAAAAAGGGGGATCGCTTTGTCGATCCACCGGAACACGTGGCTGGAGCAATCCAGTCACGGCGTTCAGAAATTTTGCGTAGAGATTGAAAATGCAAGCTTGCTCCAAGGATTTCCAACTCCTACCACAATCAGGCATGGTGTTTGTCTGCAAATAGAGGACACGGGCCTAAGGCGGGGGACACACGAGGGCAAACATTACACACTACTTTCTTTCAATCAAAAAGGCCACTCATGGGAGGGAATGAAATGACTGGGAAATTACACAAACAGAACTATTTTGTTGCTTGAATTTAGTAGGGGGATGTTACTGGTATCAAAGGGGAGTAATCACAGAATTGAGCCCAGATGGGGGAATGAGAAGCTACACAAGTCTCCTTGGAAAAAGAAAATGAAATACAGACAAAGGTAAAAACAATTCCCTGGCTGAACTGGAATTTCTTCTTACAGTACCTGGATCCTGAGACTTGCAGTCTTTACCTTGATGTCTCCATGCACTAAGGACTTTAAAAATATACTTGGGACTTCCCAGAGAGCATGGGGAAGCAGACAAGGGGGGGGGGGGGGGGAGAGAGAGAGAAGGTGGCGTCTGGTAGGTGCAGGAGGAGATCTGACCTGCCTTAGGTCTGGTGTTCTTCTAAGAGAGAGCCGCTGGCTCCCAATCCTTTTGAAGCCTCTTCCCTGTAGGAGGTAATTCCAACAACCAATGGGAGAAGAGATAGCTTTTTTGAGAGAATGGATGCTTCCAATTGAAAGGGGCAACTTACATATAGACTAAGATGCATGAAACTTGGTAAAGGACTTTATTTTCCTTGGTTCTGGCTTAAAATCTTGAACACCTCCCCATTCTAGAGGACATTTCAACTGTAAACGGGTTGGAATGGACAAGACAAGCCAGAAACAAGGCCTAATTGCAACATAGTGGATTACTGAGCCTTCCATTCTCCCTCGAGTGGACTTATAAGCAATATTCAAACTCTGCCGATGATAATATTCATGAAGTCTTACTCGACAGGCAGAGGATTAAGCAAAATAAAGTGTGACTTGACTAAAGATTAACTTGCTATATTCCAGTAAAGAATACTCTTAAAATATAATATTACACTGAGAATAGCAGTAAATATCAAATAATGATTATAAAACTTACCCTACAGGGTAAATTACATCATATATAATACTACTGTCTTAATTGCTCAAGGCAACACAAACTATCAGTTCAACCTGATGGGGCGATATGACGCATTCAGGTGTGTTAATGGCCCTACAGTTTCGCTAAGTAACTTTGTCTTGTAACCAGACGACGCCTAACAGTATTACGTAATTACATCCTAGCAAACATTAGTGCAAACTAACAAGGGGAAAATTAATTAAGTAATTCTTCGTAGAGATTAAATAAGATAACACACACAACAAAGAAAATGTAAATTTCACCAAAGACAATGGCAATTTCACAAAACACTAAATCAAAAAGCTAATCAGCCAGTGTATAAACGAGCCAGGCTTCAAAATTATCTCTAAAGCTATAGCAACGTCTGCTGGCTGAAATTTTTCCCAAGTCAAATGGAATTCTAAGTGCCTAGAAAAGGGCATGGTGCTAATTGTGGCACTTTTACGACAGTAGTTCATAAAGAAGTACTAATTTATACAAGGCCAGAATGGCTGGCAGGTTTGGCTCTGCCTAAGCATTGCATACAATATACAATACGTAAATGTCTCAAGGCAGTAAATAAGAGGAAAGGAAACCAAGGAAGAGAAGATACAGACAGTACAAAAAGGGAAAAAGAAAGTTACCAAAGGGTCAGAAGGAAGTAGAAGTAGCAGAATCTGGCATTCTCCTCTGGATGGAGAGGGTCAGAATGCTCTACAATAGCAGTTGCACTCGTCCCCATGCCTAATGTTGCGTGGCTCCATTCCCCAAAGTTCTTCGGCCAAATCCCCCTGATCCCAACTCCTTGACGAGGTGGGGGCTTAGGGATCCACTGCAGAGAGCATATGCCCCTTTATGCCTATGCTTTCTGTTGTGGATCCAACTGAACATTGGGACCTTTAACTCTTTACTCCTCTTATAAATTTTCCCCTTTCCCTTCTTCTTCTTTTGTTGACGACCTTGGCATGATTTTGGACTATTGAATTGACCGCTCTTTTAACTTGGAGGGTGGAGTTGGACGGCATGCCACTTCACCCGTAAAACTAAAGTACCTGACATGGTTGAGCGAGGGGAAATTGTGTCAAGCCATGCCTGCAGTGCTGGGTCCGATCTCATGGGACTGACGACCCTTAAGGCATTGTGGGTATGGCGTATATCCAGGTGAGTGTCCCAGGGCAGTTACCACTGTGTAACAGTATTGCTCCTCTCCCAGTTGGGCCTCCCTGGTGAGAGGGACCTCACCCTGGACGAAATTTAAATCTTAATTATATGGAAAATTTACAAACCCCCTCACGACTTCTGGGACAGATTTGGACCACTCTAAAGAAAGCTCAAGTCACAAAGACCAGGTGGGTATTAAGACTTTAATACCATATACCAGACCAAGGAAACCTAAGTACCGACATGACCCAACTTTGACTCACTTTGACTCCCTCTTTGGGAGTGGAAGTTGGTCAAGGTTTCTTACTATGGAAGCAGAACAAAATATTTCAGCTTTGAAATTGGAAAATTGCTTATTAAATAGCCATCCAACGGCAGAAATGTCGTTCAGAAAAATAAAAGAAAAGACTTGGCTTATAGAAGCTACAACAAAAAGTCAGTCTGAAGATTATTTGTCTTTAAAAACAATAGATAACATTATTGTCAAAGTAAAAAAACATGATAATATGAACAGATCCAGGGTACCATCGTACCTCCTGACAATAACGACGAGCCAATAAATAAGAAAATGCTGTTAGACTCTCTCAAAAAGAGATACCCCAAGGTAGAGGATTGCGAGGTTTATGATACGATAAGCAAAAGAGGTAATAAACAAATACTAAAAATAGCAAACATACACACCACCAAATGGAAGTGTGGTGAACCTAAGTGTGTAAACTGTGAGCAGAATCATCATGCAAGATCCAATGAATGCATGCATTACATATACAACACTGAACTAAAAATGTTAAAAGAAAGGACAGGCAGGCCTATAGCAGAGGCTAAATAAGAATTAAAGTGAGAGGAATTCAAGATCCTGCTAAGAAGCGTACATATTCTTCTATAACAGGAATCAGTAATGAAACAAAAAAACATACAGATAGAAGTAACAAGATTCAGCAAAGTAGGTCTCAAGAAGAAGTCTGTAATATGCAGAAAAAAACTAAGATAGTAAAGAATCAGGAAACAAGTGCAAATGAATTAGATAATATTCTATCAAATTCATTTGAGGTGTTAATGCATATAGAAGCACAAGAAAATACTATCACAGAGGTGGAAGTAGGAAGTTGTGATGTACCGAAAATTAAAGAAAAAAAAGACCTTTAGAGAGAACACCACCAAAAACAACGAAGCCAACTATAATCAGAGAAACATCGGTCAAACCAAAAACCAAAGATATGAAGAAAGAACAAAAACAAAATGAGAACATACCTTTATCTCCTAAAATAATTATAAAACCTATGGATGCAGAGATCCAAAACACCAAAGAAGTGGAGGAGAACCATACCATGGATGATGGCGACTATGTCAGGGGTGAAGAGATTACTCCATCACCAATAATCGGTACAATAAGAACAAAAAAAGCAGTAGATATACATGACAACACATGTGGCTGCAATGATTGCTTCATTGCATTGTGGAATGATGATAAAAATATAACAAAAGATTGGTTAACAAATATAAGAAATTTTATGAAATATAGAAAGAAAGAGGCCACCGATTTAAACACCCATGAAAAAGGATGTATGTGCATTGAGCACTTAAAATATTATAAAGATAAACAACTGAATGTGGTAAATAAAATTTTAGAAAAAATTCAAGTTGATAATAATACAAAAAAAGAAAACAAAACATATAACATAATATTTTCAATAGTTATATTATACAATGGAACGTAAATGGTCTACAGACCAGATTACACCTGGGAGAAGTACAAAGTTATTAAAGGAATATGAACCAATGATATTATGTCTACAACATGTCAATAATACAATTCCAACAATAGGTAAATATACCTTAATATCAACATCACAGGAAGAAGAAGGAAATTTAGGTACAGCCATATATGTACGTACATAACAAAGTATGTTATGACAAAGTACCTGTAAACATAGCTGACCTCCAAATATCGTATTAAAATTCGAATTAAAAACTATAATTGTAAGTGTTTACATAATAAAAATATGGAATGTTAGTCCATATATATAAAAGACTAAAACTAAAGAGGTCAACCAGATTGCTTGCAGGAATGTGATCAGACTAGAGACGCTAAAGATGACGTATACAATAAAAGTAGGCTAAGATAACATGCCGTCACCTGTAGTCATTCAATTGTTTATAAACTTTAGTCCAAGCTCCCTGCTTGAGACAACTACCGCGACCTATAATTCAAACGGCCTACGTGATCTGTAGCGTGTCTCATTTGATTGTGTGTTCGTATGTAACTATGTCATCTGATTGTATGTTCATATGTTCGAGCTACTGTCTGCTCCTTTATGACTGGTAACCGAGATGGTAGTACAGGCAGAATAGAGTTAGCTATCGTCATTAGAAGACCTGTACCTCTTTACCTAAGCTTTATCATGTAGAGAGAATAGAATTAGCCATCATCATTGGCAGAAGCGATCAAGCTATCGTCATTAGAAGACTTGTACAATCATACCTGATCTTCACCATGTAAATTCAGAAGAATATATATATTTTTATACTTCGTGTTTTCTACAAGAACCTCCTCACCGAATCATCATGAGTTTAACACATCGTTGTCATAACCAAGAAGATAATACCGACTTCGTAAGTGATCTACAAACCCCAAGACACTCCATTGAATACGGAAGTGCAATACCAACCGACTTAGCATAAGATTATCGCAAGTCTAACATTACCTCATAGGGCGCCTTATTATACAAGGCAACAGCCCTAAAATAATTATATCATTTATAATTTATACAACCAACCAAATAAAAATTACAATATTGATAAACTTGGAGAATTACTTAAAAATGCCAAAGAACCTATGTTAATAGTAGGGGATTTTAATGCTCACAACCCAATATGGGACTGAACTGTTCTACCTCAAATAGAGCAGGAAGTAAAGTAGAAGAACTTATAGATTCAAATGACATATGTTGTATAAATGATGATGAAGTTAGCACATATTATTCAAAAACACATGGAACATTTTCCTCTGTAGACTTAACTCTCTGTTCAACAAGTATAGTTGACAGATTAGATTGGAACACAATTGATGACTTGTACACCAGTGGTCATTTCCCAATATTAATTTCCTTTTTACAAAATAACCCAGCAAAACACGTTCCTCACTATAACATTTATAAAGCAGACTGGGAGCAATATGAAATGCATACTAGAAGTATACCACCATTTGAATATCTAAAAGACCATAATGAAACTAATAAGTTTCTTATTCATTTCATCAAAAATGCTGCTGATAAAGCAATACCAAACTCAAAACCCCATCCAACAAAACACAAAGTTCCATGGTGGTCCAAAAAGCTAACAGAATTAATAAATATAAAACACTCAATAGGGAGACGATTGGATAATTTGAATAGAAAGTTCAGTAAAATAAATAAAACATTACCAATATTAGAAGGTACTTCACAAAAAATTACTATATTGTTACTAGAAATTGAGGCATTAAAGCCTATATACAACAAAATATCTGCAAAATTTCGAAAGGAAGTAATTCAAGGAAGAATAATTTCATGGAGGAAATATGTATCAGATCTCTCTAATAATACTCCCATACAAAAGATATGGGAAAAATTCAGGAAAATAAATGGTACCCATGTGAAACCACCCAGACATGTCATATTAAAAGACGGAAAAAGAATACTCGATCCAAAAGAAATAAGTAATATAATAGGAGAAAACTTAGCGAATGTAAGTAGTGACAGAAATTTAGATGATCACTTCCGCATAAAGAAAAATAATATAGAACTAATAACAATAAATTTCGAAACAATAGAATACATATATTATAATAGAAAATTTAATATGGAAGAGTTGGAATATGCTCTCACTAACAGCAATAAATCTGCTCCTGGAGGTGACAATATTTGTTTTGAGATGATCTGCCACTTAGCACCTCTGGCGAAGACATACTTGTTACAATTTTATAATCATTTATGGCTTAGAAATTTATTTCCTGATGAATGGCATAAAGCTATAATAATTCCTATCCCCAAACCTGGAAAAGATCCAAGTGATGCAAATAACTACAGACCAATTTCTCTAACAAGTTGCTTGTGCAAGTTACTAGAAAAAATGGTAAATGCTCGATTAACATGGCACATTCGAGAAAATAAAATCTTGACTCCCACTCAATTTGGGTCACAGTGCAACAGATCAACATTAGATTCTCTCTCTAACCTCTGAGACCATACACGAAGAAGATTTGAGTGAAAGCAAATAACTGTAGCAGTCTTTTTTGACATCGAAAAGGCTTATGATACTACCTGGAGGTACCCTATATTAAAAACTACAAAATAACAACATCCGTGGACATTTACCTAGGTTTATCCAAAACTTTTTAACAAATCGTAGCTTTCAAGTGAGAATCGATGATGTATTATCGAGAACATTTCCACTTGAAAATGGTGTTCCACAGGGAAGTTTCCTTAGTGGCACACTGTTTACCCTGGCAATTAATGATATTAATAAAAATCTACCCACTGGAATTAAGCAACCTTTACATGGATGATTTTGCCATATATTATTCAGCCTCTCGTATTAAACATGCAGAACGCATCATTAATAAAAGTATAATAAAAATAAATTAATGGACCTCATCTGTAGGATTTAAGTTATCCATACATAAGACTCAAGCAGTAGTGTTTTATAAAGATAAAAGGTGGATGAATGATGAAGTAATAGATTTAAAAATCAGAAATCATAGTGTACCAATTAGACAAACTGCAAAATTTTTAGGTTTAGTGTTTGATACTCACTTAAACTGGAAACCCCACATAACATACTTGAAATCAAGATGTAAAAAAGCATTAAATCTAATTAGAAAATTATCAAACACTAATTGGGGAGCCGATAGACAAACCCTTACATTACTGTATAAAGCAACAGTCCTATCTATAATTGATTACGGTAGCGAAGTATATTGCTCGGCGTCAGACGCAGCACTGAAAACGTTGGACCCAGTTCATAATGAGGGCCTTAGAATATATTCAGGAGCCTTTAAATCATCACCGACCTCTTCCTTACAGGTTGAATGTGGTGAATTACCTCTCTCTCTCCATAGAGAGCTTGTAATAATGAAGAGTGCTCTGAGAATTAGGACAAGCGATTCTCCAACAAAAAAATTATTTGAACTCAGAGATATTTTTATAAACAATCATCCACCCCTTTTTCCAATTAGAGCTAGAAGACTGTTTGAGTCACTAAATGTGAATATACAAATTCCTCCAGTAGTAAAATTACCTCCGCCTTGGACAATGAATAAAATGAAAACTTGCACACAATTAAAATATTTATCAAAAAAATACTTATATACGCCATCACACCATAGACAACATACAATAGAACATGTGAACCTAAAAGGTCCACATTATGCAATATTCACAGATGGATCTAAATCGGAACATGGAGTGGGATATGCTGCAGTGTCCCAGGAGAAATCATATCAAATCTCTCTTCCTAATACAGCTTCAATATTCACAGCAGAACTTTGTGCAATAGCCTCAGCCATAAAAATAATTTAAGAAACATCACTCAATAATTTTGTGATTTTTAGTGACTCAAAAAGTGCCATAGAAGCCATCCAGAGTTACAAACCAAAAAATAATATAGTACAACAAATTAAATTATCACTTCATAAATTAAATATTATTGGGAAAAAAGTAGAAATATGTTGGATCCCTGCCCATGTAGGGATCAAAGAAAATGAAGAGGCTGACAAAGCAGCCAAAGAAGCAATTCAAATGACAAGATCAAGTGTGAATCTCCCTATGAGTGATTATGTAACATACATAAAGAGGGGTATTATAAGGAAATGGCAACATATTTGGAATGAAGAGTCAGAAAATAACAAATTAAAGCAAATAAAACCTGATGTTGGAAAGTGGAGTTCATCATATCAGAGAGAGACACATGAACAAGTAATTCTGACACGTCTCCGTATAGGCCATACCCGTCTGACACATGGACACTTAATGAGCAGCCCACACGACTCTGCTCCAGAGTGTTCAGAGTGCAAGGCGTTGGTAACAGTCAGACATGTCTTGTGCGAGTGTCCAAAGTATGACCAGCAGAGACTGTAAACTTTTGGAAATAAGACAATAAAAGAAATTTTGTCAGAATCTTTTACATTTTCGGTAGTTCCGATTTTGACTTTTTTGAGGAACTGCAATTTAATTGATAAAATATAAAACATTAGTGTTTTTAGTGAATTTTAAAACACTTCAAAAAGTTAAAACTAATTCTGAATTTTAATATACCGTTTTAGTATGTATGTAAGGGAACATGAGTAAATGTATTTATTGTGTGTATGTTCTAGTATGAAAGCATTTGCCATGGTGCAATTTATTTATTTATCCTGAATGACCAACTTGGTCCCAGCTCTGGCATTTTATCTAATCCTTCGGGCCAGTCCTAGGAGAGCTGAAAATCAGCTCAGTGGTCTGGTTAAACTACTTTTATAATAATAATAATCTTCGGCCAAATAGGATTCGGCAGAGTCATTACTCCAGGAATGGTTAGCTGCTGACCGAGGTGCTGCTGTCGGCTAATGGCTTCTTGACAATACATCCGCTATTTTATTTTCAGTGCCTCGGATGTGTTCTATCTTCCAGTTATAATCTTAGTGATCGAGGCTCCAGCGCATGAGAATCTTGGAGATTGAGTCTCCAGTGCATGAGATGCTTGTTCTGGTTTTGGAAAGTGGTAAGGTATCGGAGGGGGTTGTGGTATCACCAGTTGGAACTTATAGTCCGCATGATACGCCTCAAAGTGTTTCATTGCGAGAATGATGCCAAGCAGCTCCTTCTCTATCGTGCTATACCTAGTCTCTGCCGGGTTCAATTTCTTTGAGTAATAGGCAACAGGGTTCCGAATTCCTTTCTTTTCTTGGCACATTACTGCCCCCATTCCCACATCACTGGCATCGACTGCAATGCAGAATGGCCAATCATAATCTGGGGTATGAAAGACAGGCTTGTTGGTGAGGACTCTCTTGAGGTGGTCATAGGCCTCCCGGCACTCGGAAGTACGCCAGAAGGGTTGATTTCCCCTGAAAAGGTTGGTTATTGGGGCGGCAGCGTCAGCAAAGTTGGGATTAAACCGTCGAAAGTACTGGACCATTCCAATAAATCGCTGAGCCTCTTTCTTCGACCGTGGGTAGGGCATCCCCTGGATGGCTTGAACATTGGCCTCCTTCGGCATCACTAACCCACTACCTACCCGGTGTCCCAGATAAATGGTCTCTGCCACCCTGAACTGGCATTTCTTTAGATTGATAACTAGATTAGCACTTCAAAGGGCCACTAGGATCTTCCGCAAGATTTTCAGGTGTTCCTCTCAAGATCTGGCATACACAACAATATCATTGAGGTACACCACACAGTTGTCTATGCCATCTAAGACTTTGTTCATTAGATGCTGGAAAGGGCATTACCTTGTATTGGTAAAAGCTCTTGGGAGTTATGAAGGTGGTTAGACGTCGTGATTCTTCGGCGAGTGGTACCTGCTAGTGACCCTTTTCCAGGTCAATCTTACTGAGGTAACGAGCACTGCTGATACTATCTGGGCAGGCCTCTATCCTCGGGAGTGGGTAGGACTCCGGCTCTGTGACAGCATTGAGTTTACGGGAGTCAACACAGAGCCGATCTCCCGCCCCTCCCCTAGGGACCAGGAGTACTGGGGAGGACCACTCACTATAACTCCACTTTACGAGTCTGAGTTCGAGGTGGGCCTGAACCTGTTCTTCGATTCGCCGGGCCTTATCAGGGTTTACCCAGTAGCACCCCCATGTGAGATGGGCCAGACATTCTCCTGCACGCGGATGGTGTGTACTGCGGCATCAGTGCAACCCAATCAATCGGAGACTACTTCGGGGCAGTCTTCCAAGAGCCCTTGGATGGCTGTTCTCTCGTCATGGCTGAGTCCCGGCATGATTACCACCAGCCGTGCCATCACTTCCGAATTTAGGGAGGGTATAGGAGTGGCAGTGATGGACCCAACCAGGCCACCCGGCATGGTAATGCCCTCTTCCTCTTCCTCCAAGGGTGGGGGGTTGCGGGCCATGTAGGGTTTCAGCAAGTTGACGTGAAGCCACTTTGCTTTCCTTTTCCCACAATCCACAAGGCAACTGAGGTCCCAGCATTTTCCCAAGATTTTGTGGGGTCCTGTGAACTGGGTTTCCATGGGACGAGAGGATGAGAACCTGGCCCCCCACATTGAAAGGCCTAATTTGGCCCCTTTGTCATACCTCATTTTGGTTCTTTCTAGTGATGCAGCTTCATTCGCCTGCACGACAGCCCAGGCGGCCTTGAGTTTCTGTTGGATCACCAGAAGTTCCTTCAGCCAATCTGCCTTCTTTGGGTCTGCCCAGGCGTCATGCAGAATATCCAGTGGCCCCCAAGTGGAGTGGGCATAGAGCAACTCGAATGGGCTGTAGCCTAGTCTCCACCAGGGCTTGCCTGACTACAAAAAGAGGGAGTCCCTTCAATTTATCACTTACACTGATTTTTATTCAACATTTATTTTTACACAAGTACAAATAATAAAAAAAAAACTGTTAACCAGACCCTGGTTTATGTAATAAAACAAGCCACATTAAACTTATTAAGCCTTGAAACTACAAAAAATAATTACAATAACTATTTATAATTAAAGATGACTATCTGTAGGGTTACTTGTATATACATACTACTATATACTGTAATTCTGGGGCAACTAAAAATTAACTAAAAAAACTTACACATTCTAAATTTTCCATATCTGAAAAATCCAACATCAATAATGTAAACAGTAGCAAATATTAAATGTTGTGAAGCCATGAATATTTAAATATAACTTGCAACTAGTGTAATTAGAAAATCTCATAGTACTTATAAAGCTTGTGCATAATTCTGTAACTCATAACACAAAAACTGATTACTGACATGAAAGTTAACTGTAATGCACATCCATTATTCACTGTTGTACATTTTAGCTTTTCAGGTTACTCATCAAGTGCTTCATTTTCTTCATCTGTATAGGTACAACCTGGAATAAAAATAAATACATTAAATAGATGAAAACTTGTATATCACATATATATATTTCTGTCATTTTAATTTTCCAAAACTTGTTTCATACATAGACCCATTTCTTTTTAAAATGTAAAGTGGGAGGTTATCATCTGTTGCATCTATTTTTACAGCAAAACTATATGCAATTTTAAGCGCTTTAAAGGAAATTTTAATTCAAAATAGAAATAATACGTATATGTATACTGTGACTCAAGAAGTGTTCTTCAGTCACTGCAATCTTTTAACTCTTTTAAAGATTCTTGAGTTTAGATATAATATTAAAATGGATGCTTTCAGTGAAAAGAAGAGGGAAAGAAGTAAATTTCTGTTGGGTGCCTTCCAATTTTGGGGTGGTTGGGAAAAAGAAAGCTGACCAACTTGCAAAGTCAGCAGTCAGCTCCCAAGAACCCACAAAATTCCTACTGCCATATCAGGATTTATATCCTCTAGTAAGTAGGAGAATTAAAAAGCGTTAACAGTCACAATACAGTGGAACCTTGGTTTTCGTACATAGTTCGTTCCAGAACCTCCCACGAAATCCAGAAAGTACAAAAACCGAAACAAGGATGGAATTATTATTCTGGGCTGGACCACAGATTCCAAGGGGGTCTGGTTCTAGGGATAGGACTCTGCAATCTATTTGGTTTGCCCATAACATGACTAGGATGGGGATGATTGTATTCTAGTAATACTCTCAGTCCTAGCAAGCAATTTTGGCTTACACTTATGCCACTCTAATTGTGCTGTTCCATCCCGTGGGGTAGGGTAGGGGTGGGACATTTGAGTGGCAGTTCTCACTTGTGCCATTATTGGAGGAATAAAGTATGAAAGGCTTATGATGTCTTTTTAAGGTTTTCAGGTTTATTTACTTATTTTCTTTATATATAATTCAATCTTTATCTCTAGTGGTGTTAAAGATTCAAGTACCCATGGGCCCTTTGATCATGATTTAGCACAGATAATGACCAATGAAAAGGCCTCGACACAAATGACAAACCTTGGCATGGACTTGACTATGGATGTGCAATACTCCAGTGGTGTTACTACCTCTCAAGGTAGTCATCACAAATTGAAAACTCACCAGTGTGGGAATGGATAATTTGAAAGTATTGGATATAAAGCACATAAAACGAAACTCAATCTCTCGTTTTCTGGTTATGGTAAAATTATAGAGTTAAGAATGAACTTTGATGAAAATGAAGGAAAATTGGAAGCATGGGTAACTTTTGAAAAGCATGAAGCTGCACTTATGGCCAGCAGCAATATTAATATCAAAATCTGTAAATCAGCTGTCAAAGGAGCGCTGTCTGACAAGACCCTTAAAACATGGACATTTGTAGACCATCGTAATGGGTAAAAGTAACTCAACCAAATTTGGAGGATATTGATACTTTTGAGAGAATTCCAAACGTCCAATATGCTAGGGAGGAAAATTATAACGTATTAAAAATTTAGAAAATACATCCTAAAGAAGGTTGGGGGTATTAATATGGGTAACATTTCAAGATTTGGTAAAGGAAGTGTCCTTATGGATGGATGGTTATAAAATTTAGGGACAAGCCCAAGCACTGGAACCTATTTTGGTCATTCAGCACCATAGTTGGAATGAAATAGCTACTAACTGAATGATTAATGAAAATGAAGTTTTTATGTTAAAACAAAGTTTAATGAATACTTACCTGGCAGTTATATATATATATATATATATATATAGCTATAGCCTCTGTCGGTCCGGCAGATTTTTCAAAACTCGCGGCAACCGCCGAGTGGTAGTTGTTCGGTTAAGTAGTTAACAACCCTTACAGGGTGGTACTTGGAATCATTTCCATTTTCTGTTCCTCAGATCATCTCTTGCCCGACCTGTCTCCTGAGGGGAGGTGGGTGGGACTTAAAATATATACTATATAACTGCCAGGTAAGTATTCATAAAACTTTGTTTTATCATAAAAACTTCATTTTTACGAATAGAACTTACCTGGCAGTTATATATACATAGCTGATTCACACATTTGGAGGTGGGTAAAAGACAGCCAACATCGTTGGGAAACAACTAAAAGTCGTAGGTAATCACCTTGATTCCTTACCTGCTAAGGTCGCTGACTTCAAAGGTCCCTGCCTCTTGAGTCGCTTTCCCTTAGGAGCGCCAGCCAGGTGGAGACCTGTTATGCTGAAACAACTCACTCAAGTCTGTCAAACGGGGCGAGACCAACAATGTGACTAGACTTCTGCACTACCTATTTCCCCTTTTATTATCTGCAACCTTACTCAACCTAACCACCTAACCTTGCAGACTAGATATCTTACCTATCTAGCTAGACTGAGGGTCCTTTTCCCACAAGTCCGTTTCCTCAGACAACCATAAAAACACAAACCAAAATACAGGCATACTGTACCATAGTTAAGGTTGAGGGGAGGTAGTAACTCCTTTACCCAATAACGAAGACGTAGCTACGTATGGGCCCAAAGTGTAACACTTTTCGTAATCAACTCTTACCTCTCTGAGGTAATGAGAAGCGAACACAGAGTTGCTTCTCCAAAATGTTGAGTCCATTATTTGCCTAACTGTCATGTTCTTCCGATATGCCAGTGACGTTGAAATGGCTCTCACCCCGTGAGCTTTCACTTTTAACAGACCGAAGTTCTCCTCCTCACATAAGAGGTGAGTTTCTCTTATCGTCTCCCTCAAGAAGAATGATAACGCATTCTTCGAGAGGGGCTTTTGAGGATCCTTAACTGAACACCATAAAGAACTGGATGAACCTCTTAAATTCCTTGTCCGTGATAAATGTGCCCCGAGGGCTCTAACTGGGCAGAGGAGTCTCTCCTCCTCTTGGCCCACTAAATTTGTGAGGTTAGGAACCTCAAACGTCCCCGGCCAGGGTTTGGATGGGTTCTCATTCTTAGCGAGGAAGTCGAGCCTTAACGCACATACTGCTCCATCTTGATTGAAGCCCACCTGCTTCTCTATTGCCTGAATCTTGGTGACCCTTTTTGCTGTGGCAAGAGCCATCAGGAATAGTGTTTTCTTAGTTACGTCTCCAAGGGTCGCTTGCGAGATGGGCTCGAACTTCCTGCTGCATAAGAACTTCAAAACCACATCCAAATTCCAAGCCGGTGGTCTTAATGTCTGTTTAGTCGTTTCAAGCGACTTTAAGTCTCTATCTTGCGATAAATCTATGCCTCTGTGCCTAAAGACCGCCGAAAGCTTACTTCTGTATCCTTTCATGGTGGATACGGCCAGCTTAGAGTCTTGCCTGAGGAACAATAGAAAATCAGCTATCTGGCTCACAGAGGTAGAGGTTGAGGACACTTTGCGTTGCTTACACCACGATCTAAAGGTCTCCCACTTTGATTGGTAGACTCTCTGTGAAGATACCCTCCTCACTCTGGCGATTGCTCTCGCAGCTTGTGCTGAAAAGCCTCTCGCTCTGACAAGCTTCTTGATAGTCTGAAGGCAGTCAGTTGTAGAGCGAGGGGGTTTTGATGATACCTCTCGAAGTGGGGCTGTTTGAGAAGCCTTGGACTTGGAGGAAGGCTTCTTGGAAAGTCCACTAGCATCTCCACTACCTCTGTGAACCACTCTCTTGCTGGCCAGAATTGAGCTATCAGGGTCATTCTCCCTGCCTCAAGGACGACCAGGTTGATAATCTTGAAGGGAGGGAACGCATAAGTGTCTATCCCTGTCCAGTCCATCAAGAAGGCGTCTACTGCTATTGCTTCCCTGTCCGGGACTAGGTAGCAGTAGTTGGGGATTCTCTTGTTCTGGTTGGAGGCGAAGAGATCTATTGAAGGCCTCCCCCATAATTTCCACAGTCTTGGGCAAACTTGAAGGTTGAGGGTTCATTCTGTGGGCAGAACTTGCCCTTTCCTGCTGAGCATGTCTGCTCTTACATTCTTCTGTCCCTGCACAAATCTTGTTAAAAGCTCTACGCCATTCTCCTTTCCCCACAGAAGGACCTTTCTTGAATAGAGAATGAGTCCCTCCTTGCTTTTTGATGTAAGCCAGGGCCGTGGTGTTGTCTGAATTGACTTCTACTACTCTCCCCGAGACAGAGTCTTTGAAGGCTTTCAATCCTAACAGAATGGCCATCAACTCTTTCCTGTTGATGTGCCATTCATTTTGTTCCACTTCCCAAGAGCCTGAGACCTCCCTGCTCCCCAGTGTTGCTCCCCATCCTGACTCCGAAGTGTCTGAGAACAACACTAGGTTTGGGTTCTTCCTGAGCAGGGAGATTCCTTCCCCTAATTTTGACGGATCCAGCCACCAACTCAGATGTCTCTTGATCTCTGCTGGAATGGGAAAGGAAAAGGAGTCCTCCTGATTCTTCCTGTCCCAGACTCTGGAAAGGAAGTGTTGCAGAGGTCTGAGATGCAACCTTCCCAGGAAGACAAACTGCTCGAGCGAGGAGAGGGTGCCCAGCAAACTCATCCAATCCCTCGCCAAGCACTTCTCTCTCCCCAGGAATTCCTGCACCTTCTCGAGGCACCTGTTTTGCCTTTCTTGGGAGGGAGAATCCCGAAAACAAGCCGAGTCCAGAACTATCCCCAAATAAAGAATCGTCTGACTCGGCTCGATCTGGGAATTCTCCTTGTTGATGATGAGACCCAGCTCCTGGGTCATCAGAAACGTCTTGTGGAAGTCCTCCAGACACCTGTTCTTTGACTGGGACCTTATCAACCAGTCATCCAGGTACAGGGATACTCTTATCCCCTCTTGATGAAGCCATCCCGCCACGTTTGCCATTAGTACTCTGGTGAAAACTTGAGGGGCCGTGCTGAGGCCGAAACAAAGGGCCTTGAACTGGAAGCACCTGTTCTGGACTACAAATCTTAGGAACTTCCTTGAAGTCGGGTGGATGGGGATATGAAAGTACAGGTACTATCCTACTTACAACCAAGTTTGGTTCCGACCCACTGGTTGTAAGTCAGAATGGATGTAAGTCGAACCTTAGGAAGTGGCCAACATACTGGGTAGGGTATACTATCAAACCTTTGCTAAATAAAAGTGCCTACTTAGTACTGTAATGTAATGTACAATCATTATTTCAATCTTTTTACCATAATGTACTTCTACTAATACATTTTAATCATTTATGTAATAGTATATATTACGTACAATCAGGCATTGAGTTACAATGGGGTTAGGTTCTTGCATGCATGTCAGAAGTCGATTCTTACGTAAATTGGTTTGCAATTCAGTCTACAGTACAGTTATTACCAAATGATGCTGCAGATAGGGCAGGGTAACTCAAACTGATGCTGCCTGAGTGATGAGAGTTCTCATGCCTGAGTGATGAGAGTTCTCATGAGATGGCGCAGTGCCAAGTAACTCAATGGTCAACTGTCTGAAGTAAGGTTGTAAGTACGAGTGGTCGTATGTCGAGTAGGTTGTAAGTCGGATAGTACCTGTAAGCGTCCTGCAAGTCCAGAGACACCATCCAGTCCCCTGGACAGACCGCTGCCAGCACCGATTGAGTCGTCTCCATGGTAAACTTGGTCTTTTCTACAAAGACGTTCAGTGCGCTGACATCTAGAACGGGTCTCCATCCACCTGAGGCCTTGGGCACTAGAAACAGGCGACTGTAGAACCCTGGGGATTCTAGTTCCAGTGCAGGTTCTATCGCTCCCTTCTCCAGCATCTGGTCTACTAGATCCAGGAGTGCCCCTTGTTTCACAGCGTTCGAGTATTGAGCCACTAAGGCTCTTGGTGTTCTTGAAAGTGGCGGCTTTCTCATGAGAGGGATCTTGTACCCCTCCCTGATGACTGAGAGGGAACAGGTGTCCGCCCCTCTTTCCTTCCAGGCCTGCCAAAAGTGTGACAGCCTTGCTCCTACTGCTGTCTGGAGGACTTGTGTCTCATTTCCTAGGGCGGGCTCTGAACGTCCTCCTGTTCGCTCTACTGCCTGTCTCCTGCCTTCTTCCTCTGAAGTCAGTCCTAGTTGGAGCTCTACCTCGAAAGGGCTGCAGAACCTTCTTCTCCTCCTCCTTCGAAGATGGCTGATTCCCCGGTAGACCCTTCCTTGCGGAGTGTAGCAGAAGATCTTGCGTAGCCTTCTGCGTCAGAGAATGGGTAATGTCCCTGACCAGGGACTCGGGAAAAAGATGTTCCGAGAGAGGGGCGTATAGGAGTTCTGCCTTCTGTATGACTGTAACCGCTTTGGTCGTGAAGGAGCATAACAGAGCCCTCTTCTTCAGAACCCCCGCAGTAAACAGGGAAGCCATCTCGTTTGCCCCATCTCTTAGAGCCTTATCCATACAGGCCATAAATACTGGTTAGGTCTTCCATTCCTGTGGCTTGTATGGGTTCTGCTTTCCTGGCCAGAGCCCCAAGTGCCCAGTCTAAGAAGCTGAACACCTCGAAAGACCTAAAGATTCCTTTGATGAGGTGGTCTAGCTCCGTCATAGACCACATCACTTTGGCAGAATTGAGGGCATGTCTCCTAGACGAGTCTACTATGCCGGAGAAGTCCCCCTGGGAGGAGGCAGGTACTCCCAGGCCAAGAGCTTCTTCAGTCTCATACCACATGCCCGCCTTAGAGGCAAGCCTAGCTGGTGGAAACGAGGTGGACTTCACTGCCTGCCTACGTTCTTTAAGCCAGTCATTGATCCTTACTAGAGCCTTCTTTGCCGAAATAGACAGTTCCATCTTGATGAAAGCTGACAGTTTCTTCGATTTCTTCCTGATGAACGGTTGTGACTGAGGAGAACGAGGAGCAGCCGGTTTAAACTCCTCTCCATACAGCTCAAGAAGGGAGCAAGAGAGAACCTTATAATCAGCAGCCGCATTAGCAGGTTTATCTTCGTCTTCCGAAATATCCTCTAATTCAAGAATTCCTTCCAACTCCTTAGTCTCCCTTTGAGTTGAAGGAACTGAGGTCTCTTGTGCATCCAAATTATGTTCCATCCAGTGTGCACCAGTATCACACTCTTCTTGCTGTACACCTGCGTCAGGGGAGTAAAGCCGATCGCTGGATGCGTCCTGGCGTCGAGAACTGGATGCGTCCTGATGTCGGGAGACGAATGTGTCCTGGAGCCGAGAGCTGGGTAAGTCTTGGAGTCGAGCACTTGATGCGTCCTTGCGTCAAGCGCTGGATGCGTCCTGATGTAGGGAGCTGGATGCGTTCTTGCGTCGAGCGCTGGATGCGTCCTGACGTAGAGAGCTGGATGCGTCCTGACGTCGAGAGCTGAATGCGTCCTGGAGTAGCAGGCCGGATGCGTCCTGGTGTCGAGAGCTGGATGCGTCCTGACGCCGAGAGCTGGTTGCGTCCTGACGTCGAGAGCTGGATTCATCTTGACGTAAAGAGTTGGATGCGTCCTGATATCGAGAGCTGTATGCGTCCTGTCGTCAAGAGCTGGAACCGTCTTGTCAAGTGCTGGTCTGTCGAGAATGAGAGTTGATGTCTTCACGGCATGGAGAACTGAATGTCATCGTGTCGAGCAAAGGAATCATCATATCGGCGAGAGGAAGAAAATTCCTGTCGTCTAGAGGATGGAGAGGCGAGGCGACGAGAGCTTGATGTATCGCGGTGCCGAGAGTCGGGAGAAGAACCCTGAATGGTGCCAGGAACTTCGCGGTGCCGAGAGAGGGGTGTTTCCCTGGGCGAAGTGTGACGTATCCTCCCCTCACCGCGAGAACGGTGCTGTCTGTAGTCCCGAGAGGGAGAAGAACTCCATTCCCTCTTACCAACTGAAGAAACCTCTGCAGGCATTTCTTTCCTTGACCTCTTCACTGGTAACTTGTCGTCCTTACGTCTGCCCGACTGGGGGTGAGGGCGGCTAAAAGCTTGCACTAGAGAAACCAGTTGGTCTTGCATGATGGTCACGAAGGATTTCGCAACCGCTGCTGGGTCTTGCGGTTCCGAAGGAGCAGGCTGCCGAGCCATGCTGGTAGCAGGAGAAGGATCTCTCGAGAGTTCTCCGTAACCTGAAGGAAGAGGAGATCTCTCCTTCCTCCATGCATCCTGCGGAGAATCGTCCATTCTAGGTCTTGACCTTTACGTTGGAAGGGCGTTCCAATCGTCGTCGGAAGGAAAAGGTTCCGGGCTACTCCATCTACTCGAAAGGGGAGAGCGAGTACGGGTCATGTCAGCTTGCTGCATCCACCTTCTCTTGGTCGGCCTCGACTCCTCATACTGCCATCTGCGTCTTGGAGAGGGGCTCAGAGAAGACACTACCACGTCCGACACGCCTTTTCCGTGGCGGTCATAAGCAGCCTGGGAAATAGCAACAGGACTGCTTGAGGCAACGGCTGACCGAGGATACGTTCCTCTCACCCCCTTGCGGTCGTCAACGTACCTTCTCCCTTGGTCCTGGGAGCTTGGTAGAGGTCTAGACCTAGGGGTGTGACAGGATCGATCAGTCGCCACCTCCACTGCACTTTCACAAGCACTATCACTTGCACTCTTACCCTCCTTCAAGGCTGCAAGTTGGTCTTTAAGGTCCTTCATCTCAGCCGCCATCCTGACGTACTGAGGGTCATCCAAAGTAGCTACAGGTCCTGTAGAAGGAGCAGGGGCTACTACCTCAGGAGAAGGTTCTACTTCTAAAGGAGTTGAGGGGTTATAAGAAAAGTCTAGGCTAACATCACTCACAGATTTAGATTAAAAAGCCCTCCTTACTTTATCCAATTCTAATTTACACACATAGCGTTTCATCTCCATCCATTTCTTTTCATCCAAAACCTCGCATTCTTTACACCTTTTATCCAGAGCACACTCAAAACCCCTGCACCCCAAACAAACAGTGTGAGGGTCCACCGAAGCTTTCGGCAACCTCACCTTGCATTCCTCATTCACACACACTCGAAAATGCTTCTGAGACATTGTATCCAAAGACAATCAAAAGAATAAGCCACAAAAGTGATTGCCAATCCACAGTATACGTCACCAATTATCAGTCAAAATACAGTGACACAGGGAAGCGAGCGAAAAACCCGACGGCGGACTAGCAACGATGTTGTCAGTCCAACCGGCAGAGATGATCTGAGGAACAGAAAACGGGAATGATTCCAAGTACCACCCTGTAAGGGTTGTTAACTACCTAACCGAACAACTACCACTCGGTGAGTTTTGAAAAATCTGCCGGACCCCGACCAGGGCTTATAGCTATATTAAATAAAAATAAATCAATATAACTGCCAGGTAAGTTCTATTCGTCAAATGTAAATGAAAGTGATGATAACCTAAAGGGAAAGAAAACTAAATACGCTTGTATGCATTAGGTGATGGTTAAAATTAAATAGTAAAATAAGTCAAATTTTATAATGTATATAAATCTCTTAAGAATTTTACAAGGTTATTGACATCAACATCATCTCTTAAAATATAAGCGTCATTTCCCTGAAAGAACAAATTTCCTGCGGGCAGCACCATACACTGGGCAAAACACCAGAATTGTATGCTCAACTGTCAACAGGCAGTCACAGCGAGCACAGACTGGGGCATCACTTCTTTCAAGCATAAAGCTGTGTTAATCGGGAATGACCTAAACGGAGTCTCGTTCAAACAATTTCAGTCCTCCTACCTCTATGAAATGAAGACTGCCAAAAATTGAAATTAGGTCTAATTGCCCTCAGTTTCTTATTGGTAGCAAGGAGGTTTAAGGACCATCACTCCTGCCATTTGTGGTGTCTATAACTTTGGATAGGAGACTTCAAGTCAACGTATGGAACTTCATGGATGTCCTATGATCTTTGAATACATACCGTTTTTTGCTTCTCTAATAGCTTTTTCATTACCTCTGATCCCCTCATGGGCAGGAACCCAGCAGAACGAAATAGATTGTGTTTGCAAGAAATTCGAAAAAGCCACTCATGAGCTAGGAGAATCATCAAAGGATGAGATAAATTGCAACTATTTAGACTTTCCAAACCACTTCCAGATTCTGAATTTCTTTTTTTACACGATGAACAAAAGCAAATGCTGTATTAATGGCAGAAAGTTTTGCTGTATATACCAAAGACGAATGAGGTAGCTTTGCAGCCTCATAAGAATCTGTAATTACAGCTAGCCAAACTCCCTCTCTCGACTTGGAACCACCTGTATAAATCTTATACGCACCATTCATCAGTAAGGTTCTTCTTAACTATTGTTTTGTTACAAACTTTTGCTTTAAGGTGAGAAATATTCTGATTTTTTAACATGTCATTATTTACTTCTTGATGTAGTCTTGCCTGGAAAGGAACAGATGACACTGGTGTAAATTTTCTGTTGTCAAGGACTGCTTTTAGTGCTCATTAAGTAACACAGACCCAGTTTCTCCCGCCATAGTCAAGTGGCAATTGATGGGTATCTACATAAAGGCTCTCAATAGGGGATGTTTGGAAGCACCGGAACAAATTTGTAATTCCATGTCATGGACAATATTGAGGTCGTTTAGTTTACTTTACATGGTGAAGAATAAAGCTGACACCCATTATCTAGTTTTGATCAACAAAGGGCATCATAAAATCTTAATAAACATTTCTTGTCATCTCCCCACTCATATCCAAAGACTACTTTCAAAAGATTAAAAGATGCTTTTATTTTAGATTTAAGTTTGTGTGTTTGTATGGTGTTTTTACATTGCACGGAACCAATGGTTATTCAGCAATGGGACCAACGGCTTTATGTGACTTCCGAACCTATTTGAAAGTAAAGTTCTATCACCAGAAATACACATCTCTGACCCTTCAATGAATGCCTGAGAATCGAACATCGAACTTGCGGCCACCGAGGTGGCAGGTCAAGACCATACCGATTATGCAACTGAGGCACTTTTTTTGGTTATCAATATGTTTGGTCCAAAAGTGAGTTTTGAGTCAAAAGTCATTCCCAGAAATCTGACCTCATCAGCATAGGGTAAAATAGATCCCTCGAGTTTTAAATTAGGAATAACCTCTTGACGTCTGTTCCTCGAAAAGCAGATAAGCGACAGTCTTAATAGCTGAAAATTTAGCTTAGCCCATTTAGACACAGAATCAATAGCTTTCTGTAAATATTGGCATGCAGATATAGCACTGTAGATAGTGCAGTAAATGGCCAAATTATCAACAAACAGTGAAGCTCGAACAGGGCTTGGAACTTCATCCAAGATCCTATTTATGGCAACAGCAAAAAGGGTCACACTGAGAACGTTTCCTAGTGGAACTCCTTCCTTTTGTCTAAAGGGGGAAGATAGAAATTTTTCTACTCTAACTTTCATAAATCTCTTGGATAAGAAGGAATGAATGAACCGAATTAAGTTGCCTTTAATACCCATTTTCTGAAGTTGTTTAAGAACTCCATTATGCCAATTAGTATTGTAGGCTTAAAAAAAAAAAATATTGTTGGACACTGATTGACAAAACCCCTTCTGAATTTGATTGGACTTTATTTGGTATTTGGTTTCTGAACTGGGATTATGATGGAAATTTTCCATGATCTTGGCATAATTCCAGTCTCCCAAATCTTGTAAATGATCTCAAGAAGGTAGCTTTTGGCCTCTTCAGGTAAATTCCTAAGCAATATATATAAAATAGTATCTTCACCAGGAGAAGTGTCATTTGTTGAAGAGTGCTTCATGTATGTAGTTCTTAAGAGAATCTCGCATTGTATGCCTCCCGGTTATCACCGGATAGATTATAGTATACCCTTATCTGCACTTGAAAGGAAGTTCTGCCAATCAGTCGCCAAGTCTTCTGGTATTACGGAGTATTCCTGATTTTCCAAGCCATGGATGGATGGATGGATGGATGTATGAGTTTTTTAGGCAAAAGCCCAGGCACTGGGGCCAAAGAACCATTCAGCGCCGTAATGGAGATTAAATAAATTACATTATGAATGAGTTAATAAGTGTATGAAAAAAATGGTTCCATATATAAATTACATATGAGAAATGAATGAATTAATGAAGAAATAAATGAAGAAAATGCTTAATAAATAAATAATATATATCTATGATGTGATAGCTAAAAAATAATTAAATGTTATTAAAAATATTTATAGACTTTAAAAAGGAGGATGAGAGCAGAAATATCTGCTTCATCTCCCAAATATCACAAAGGGATTTACCTAAGATATCTCTCTCTCTGGTTAAAATATCTGGGGCAAGCAACCAGAATGTGGCGCCTCCACTGTTAGCATCCCTCGCCATCGCAAGCACACTCTGGGAGGCTGCCCCCTTCTAAAATAAACTGATGGGTCAAATAAGTGTGCCCAATCCTCAGTCTGCTTAAAACTATTTCTGTTCGCCTATCAGACTGAAAGACGAAGGCCAGGGGCAATATATTATTTTTCTAATTTTTCTGTACTTTCTATTAGTGGCAAGATGAGATGTCCATCTTTTCTTTGCCATTTGCTTAAAATATAAGACCTAAAAGGACCTTTTAGATCTGTATGAGGCACTTTACTAAAGGCTGTTTCTGATGAGACACTAGCAGCTTTCGCTTCCCTATCTGCCATCTCGTTTCCACAAATCCCCACATGTGAAGGGACCCAACAGAAAGAGACAGATTTATGCAAATAATACAAATGGAGGAGCGATTCCTGAACTTTTTGAACTAACGGATGGAAGCTATTGAATTTTTTGTTTTTTAATAGCTTCTAAAGTGCTTTTCGAATCCGAGTAAATGACAAAATTAGTGTCGCTACTTTGAACAACTATATCCAAGGCAGAGACTATGGCTGTTTAATTCTGCTGTGAATATGGATGCAAAGTCAGGTAGTTTAGCTGTAAACGCTGTATCACCAAGGATAACTGCACAGCCAACACCACTACCTGACTTGATCCATCCGTATATATTTTTGTCACATTAGTATGGACAGTTTTCGTGCTCCAAGAAGTTTTCCCCTAATCTCTTCCTCAGGACAGTCTTTTTTGTTAAAAGCTTTTCTGGGCTCAGCTCGTGTCGGCCTATGAAAGTAATCCTTAATATCATCTTTCTAGGTAAAATATCCTAAAATTACCAGAGAAAAAACAAAATTAAGAAAAATGTCAGTAAGACTGACTCGCTCACTCTTTAAAAAGAAGTGTCGGTATGAAATAGGGGCGAGTGTGAACACTACCACGAGAACAAACAACCAATTAGAACTTCCTATCAGAATCCCCCCTAAGAGAGAGCCAACGATACCAAACGGGCGATGCAGCCATCTACTACTACTACTAGAGGACGCCACGGACAGCAGCGCCCCTAGCGGACATCCTTAATTTTTAGCGCCAGCGTCCTTGACGCAGTTTTCTCTCGTGCTATTGTGATTTTGGATTTATCTCGTTTTTTTCAAACGATGGAACGTTCTGCAATTGCCACGGCTAAGTTAAGTAACTCATAAGTAATATTTTATCATAGTTTTAGCTTCCGGGTACACGTATTTTTCCTTTTTATAGGTCATATACGTTTGGTTCCCCGGTTGTCTCGTGGCGGCCATGCTGCCTCGTAAGAATTCCCGGTCCTCCATACTGGGACTTCTTCTTAATACTTATGGGCTTACTTTATCACGTTTCATTGTTTTACATCGAGTTTTAGCTAGTTCAGCCCTCTTACCATTCTCTTAGCTTGGTATTTAGGGCTATCATTATTTTATTCTGGCCCAGCATCCCGGCTCTTGCTCTACATCTGGCTATCGCTGGCTCCGAGTAGGCTACTGTTTCTTGGAATAGTTGCCTCCTCCTGGGCTTCTTTCTCTTTTCTAAAAGTGTCCCTTCCACCTTTGTGTATTTATTATTATTATTATTTAGGGTGTTAGGCTAGCCTAGGTGCTTGTTCCATGTATTGGTACAGCTTGGTTCACGTGGCCCTACCACGGTTGTGGTGATCGCGGCCTAGGCCACTAGTGGTCACGTGTTCCATACACCCTCACCCTGCCCCACTTCCTCCCTCTCTGATGTAGGGAGGAGGGCTGGGGGACTTGGGTTGTCATATCAACCTCATAGCCTTCTCTCACATTCCGGAGGTACCGGGGGGTTCCACCAGCAGGGGGTTTAGGGCGACCATCATGAGGTACCGGGTCTCCATACGGGTATTGGGTGAGGTGGGGAGGAGTAGGCCATCCCTTCCCCCTTTCCTCGCTCGCCGTGTTTTCACCGGGACCTCCTTCCCCCCCCATACCCATTACTCAGCCACCTCCCTTACGATACGAAAGGAGCCTTCCGTCGCAAGGCCGGCCCCTGGTTATAGGTTATAGTTTATTGGCTCCGCTAGCGGGTAGGGTGGGTACTATGGATGGTCGTTTGCTTGCCTACTATATCCTTATATCTCTCCCCCGCTAACCGGAAGGGAGCTTACCCTTACCTATCCACGCTCTTCTAGTAGAGTACGGGTGGGAGAGAAAGTTGATTTGATGTTGTCACTGTTTTATGCTAGGATATATATACCCGAAATTTAAGATGTTACAATGAATTGTGTTTTATATATGTTATGTTATCAACCATCCCCGCCATTATCCGTTGTGGTTGCCTTTACCACCACTCCTAGTTGGTTGATTCTTGTGCCTCCGCCACTGGCGGAGCCATAGTCCTTTCTTCCAACATGGTTACCACACGTATTTTAGCAGGGCTCTGGTTTTATCTAACTTTACGCTCCGGCACCAGCGAGCAATATGTTAGGCTGTAAGTGTTTACTCTGTACTCATGTACGTTTCCACTTACAGGCTACCACTGTCAGGTCCTCGCTTGCACGCGACGCGCATGACCCCTGCGGACATGATGAGTGCAGGTACTCACGGAGGCCCCTTGTGCCACCCTGTTCAACGAGTCCATCGTGTGGCATCCTGAGGCCTGCACCATTTGCTACGACCTGGTCGGTCAGCTGGTTGATGGTAGTAAGACCATTATAAGGTTGTTTATCAATTTACTAACATTTTCTTTTAGTTCGTAAGTTTGTTAATCCCTGTCCGCAACTGGTAGCTAATTCAGCCTTTCTTTCAGGCTAGCGGTGTGAGGGAAGTCGCCCTCGCCACCCTGAAAGCGTGGGTGGGCGGCTTTGGAAAGAACGCCGCCAAGGGCCAGCCCTACATGTTGGATAAAAGCTGGCCATCCAGATTTTCCCTGCGGGCAAGTCGACGGGCTACGCGACCCCTGTCCGCGCCCCCTTAATGAGCCGCCATCAGCAAGATTCTCCAGCAGTCGTTGGGGCTCGTAGCAGCCCAGGAGCCAGTTCCGGACGTCGCCGGCCTGGACCTGAATCTCGAGCCGATGGCGGTAGTAAGTGAGGATTTGTTGGCTGAGGTAGGTTTGTCGGGCGCCCAAGGTCTTTCCTTGGGCGCTCCTGGATCTTCTCCTGTCCCTTCTTCTTCCGCCTCTTTCCAAGGCTTTTCGGGATCTGAGATCCCTAGCCGCACTCCCGCTCTCTCTGTACCTCCTAAGGAGAAGGGAAAGAGAGAACCGAAGACTCTGTCTAAGTCGACTTCCAGGAAGTCGTCTTCGTCTTCTTCGGCGAGGAAGTCATCGACTTCCTTACGCCGACGCGGTAAGGCTAAGCCAAGCTCTTCCCAGTCGAAGAGCTCCAGAGGCAAGGCTTCGAAGAAAGAAAGCTCGCGCTACCTCCGAGTCGTTGCCTTCTCCGCCTCCGCTGTCCCCTCTCCGGCTATGCCGGCAGGGGTAGCAAGCACCAGCTCCTGCGTTCCTTCTCCTGTCTCACCAGGAATGATGGAGCAGGTAGGGGCAATGGTTGGGTCCCAAATCTCAGCTTGGGGAACCCGCTTTGAGCAGATGTTCGCACAATTGTCGAGCACTCTGTCTCAAACTGGACAGACCGTCCAAGAGCTCTCGAATAGAGTAAGAGAGACTGAGGATCGGATGACTGGGCTATCCCAGGCTCCTCCCCCAGTATCCCCTGCTTCTAGCACGGGGATCCTACAACTCCCGTCTTACGACTCTCTGCCATCTTTCTCTATGGACAATCCATGGAGAGTAGCGGCCTACGCCCCCTTTAAGGACGGGATGATTTCCATCCCAGGGTTTTGGCACTCGAAGGATTGAGGACTTCGAGTTCTATCCTCCGGGTCTGTCACAGGCCTTTCATCGGGTAGCTAGGCTGACGCCAACGGCCTCTGACTAGGGAGGACAAGATCGCGAAAGGAGTCTGTCCTCTACAGTAGAGACCACGACCACGCCCAACGGGAATGGGTTCACTGCCTTGAGGACTGGGAGTGTACTAACACTAAACTCCAGGCCTATAAGAGCCCCTTCACTATTTTCGCCACGGAAGAGGAGGTTTTCTCTTCCGTTCACTACGAAATTGGTGGTGGAGAAGGCTCTTCAGGCAGTCCTCAAGGATGAGCCCGTTCCACAGTTGAGAGAGTCGGAGTCCAACTTCTCCACTCTTTCCCGCCTTCGGAGAGTTATGGGAAAACCTGCCAGCCACTTTCACGCAGGGTAAACTCAAAGCCGGACTGCGCTATGGACCAGTTCGGTGAGAAGTTGCCTAGGCTACCGGACTACCCTAATCCAGGCAGAGTTCGATGCGCGAACTAGGTTTGGCAGGTCCCTTAACTCTATCGTAATCACGGAAATGGCGGCGCTGTCTTATGCGAACGAAACCGCTATTCAAGATCTTAGCGAAAGCACATTTTCACACGTTCTTCTAGACGCTTTTGACTTCTTCCAAGCCAGGAAGAACTGTCGGAAGCATGTTCTTCAAGAGTGTACTATCAGGCACGAGCCTAATAGACTCTTGACTGCCAGCATGTGGGGAGCTGATCTCTTCCCAGAGTCAGCAGTGAACGAAGTTCATCACGAAGCTGCTAGACAACCAGAGCCTTAGAGCTAGGTGGGGCATTTCCTCTAGAGGAAAACAGGAATCCGTTCCCACTGCTGGCAAGAACCTAAGAAGGCTGGTAGGAGGTTCCAGCCATATAAAAAAAAACTCCCAGCCTCAGCAGCAGTTTTGTGCAGGCGGTCCCAGTCACCCAACAAGGACAACCTGCTACATCTAAACAGACTCAGCCTTTCCTCCTGGTGCCCCAGCAATCCCAGCCTTCGACCTCCTATGCCATCTCGCCTGCCTTTAACCCTGCTTATGAGGCTCAGGCTACTCTCAATCGAGGGGTAGGGCGAGAGGTTACTTTCGTCACCGTGGCGCAGGAAGGGGGGCGCAAGGAGTAAGCAGTTCAGAGGAGGGCGTGGTGGCCAACCCGCCCATCAGCAATGAGGCTCTCCAGGTAGGAGTGAGGCTGTTTCTCTTCCGCCACAGGTGGGGGTTCAGCAGTTGGCACAGAGCATAGTGTCCAAAGATTAGGCTGGAGCTGGATCCAAGATCCTCCTCCAATCAAATCATTCCATCAGGTACCGTCAAAGGAATTGATAGATTACGCGGAAGAACTCCTTCAGAAAGGAGCTATTGCGAGAGTCAAGCATCTAAAGTTTCAAGGTCGCTTATTCAGCGTGCCAAAGAAAGGCTCAACAAAAAGAAGGGTAATCTTAGACTTGTCAAAGCTCAAACTCTTTCATTCGCTGCGACAAGTTCAAGATGCTTACCCTCTCGCAAGTAAGGACCTTACTGCCGCGTGGGAGCCGTCACATGCTCCATCGATCTTACAGACGCATACTATCATATCCCTATAGCCAGGCACTTCCGCCCATTCCTAGGATTCAGGCTAGGAAAGTCAGACATTCTCATTCAAAGTGATGCCCTTCGGTCTGAATGTAGCCCCCAGGTATTCACAAAGATAGCAGAAGTGGTTGTACAACAATTGAGAGCTCAGGGAATCATGGTAGCGGCATACCTCGACGATTGGTTATCTGGGCACCAACAATCGAGGAATGTCTCAAAGCTACCAAAAAGGTAGTTCACTTTCTGGAACATCTGGGGTTCCAGATAAACAAAACGAAATCCAGACTTGTTCCGGAATCTCGTTTTCAGTGGCTGGGAATCCAATGGGATTTGTCCTCCCACAATCTATCAATTCCAGTAGCCAAACGGAAAGAAATAGCAAAATCTGTAAGGCAATTTCTCAAGTGCAAAACAAACGTCAAGAAGAAACCAGGAGAGAATCCTAGGGTCTCTTCAGTTTGCTTCAGTAACAGATATCCTTCTGAAAGCAAGGTTGAAAGATATAAAATCGAATTTGGCGGTCAAAGCAAACTCCAAATATCGAGACAAGTTGTCAGTGATCCCACAGATCCTCCGCAACCAACTACGGCCTTGGTCAAGAATACAGAACCTAGCCAAGAAAGTACCCCTTCAATATCCCCCCCCCTCCCAATGTTAACCATTCACACGGACGCATCCCTGTCCGGTTGGGGGGGATACTCTCAGTTCAAACAGGTTCAGGCCGACTTGGTCAGTTCAATTTCGCCAGCTCCACATAAACGTTGGAAGCAATGGCAGTATTTCTTACTCTGAAGAGACTGCTTCCCCCGAAAAAGTCTCATCTAAGGAGTAGTTTTGGACAGTGCAGTAGTAGTCCATTGCATCAACAGAGGAGGGTCCAAATCCAAGCATGTGAACCATGTCATGATAGCCATCTTTGCATTAGCAACAAACACAAATGGCATCTGTCTGCCACTCATCTGGCAGGAGTAAGAAATGTGATAGCGGACGCCCGTCCCGGTCAGTCCCTCTGGAATCGAGTGGTCCCTGGACGTCGGGTCATTCCAGTGGGTAGGCCGGAGAGTCCCAGGTCTCCAAGTGGACCTCTTCGCCTCACAAGCGAACCACAAGCTCCCTTGCTATGTGGCCCCCAACCTGGACCCTCTGGCTTATGCCACGGACGCCCTGTCGTTGGATTGGAATCAATGGAGGAGAATTTATGTTTTTCCTCCAGTGAATCTTCTCCTTGAAAGTCCTAGACAAACTAAGGTCTTTCAAAGGGATAGTAGCTCTGATTGCACCGGACTGGCCCAAGAGCAACTGGTATCCACTTCTCTTGGAATTGGGTCTCCGACCTCAACGGATCCCCAATCCCAAACTATCACAATCAGTACAAATGAGGACTGTGTTCGCTTCCTCAGGAACTCTCCAGACCCTAACTTTATGGACTTCATGAAGTTTGCGGCTAATAAAGATGCTAACATTGATCCACAGAATATTCTCTTCCTGGAATCAGATAGAGAGAGTCAACCATCAGACAATATGACTCAGCTGTTAAGAAATTAGCATCTTTCTTGAGAGAATCGAACACTACAACCATGACAGTTAATTTGGCTATATCCTTTTTCAGATCTTTATTTGAAAAAAAGGTTTAGCAGCTAGCACGATTACCGACATCACAAGTCGGCTTTGAAGAAAATCTTTCAAGTAGGTTTTCAGATAGATTTAACTGAATCTTATTTCACATCTATCCCTAAAGCCTGTGCTAGACTTAGACCTTCTCAGAGGCCTACTACAGTTTCATGGTTCTTTGAATGATGTTCTCAACTAGCTTCAGATACTGACAACTCATCTTGTACATTCATAATGCTCCTGAGGAAGACCCTATTCTTATTAAGTCTAGCCTCAGGAGCAAGAATTTCAGAACTGTCGGCTCTATCCAGAGATGCGGGTCCATGTGGAATCCTCCATCAGGAGAAGTTCTACTTGCTCCGGATCGTAGCTTTTTGGCTAAAATGAAGATCCTCTTGCAAGGTGGGCTCCTTGGAAGGTTATCCCACTTCCACAGGATTCCTCCTTCTCTGCCCAGTATCAACCCTTAGAGCCTTTCTATCTCGTACTTCTTCTAGATCCTCGGGTGCTCTCTTCATGAGAGAAAAAGGTGGTACTTTGTCAGTTAAGGTATTAGACAACAAATCCTTTACTTCATTAAACAGCCAACCCTGAGTTCAATTCCCAAAAGCACATGATATCAGGGGAGTAGCCACCTCTATTAACTATTTCCAACATATGAACTTTGAGGATCTTAGGAAGTATACTGGATGGAAATCCCCGACAGTCTTTAAACGGCATTATTTAAAGTCCTTGGAATCTTTAAAGTTTTCAGCAGTAGCAGCGGGAAACATAGTTTCCCCTGATACTGCTTAGTAGTTGTAGTATTGATCCAGGTCTCCTTTTCTACCTACTTCAACCAACATGCCTCAACCTATCACCAGGCTACTCATCATCATAGCCTTAGCCGTTGTGTGTTATAGTGGTCTGTCCCTTGATTTTTGTTTTTTTTGCTATGGGGCAGCCACATTTGTACTGATATGTACTCCAGTGTCCTACCCTTATTTTTATGCTAGGTTAGGCCACAATATGTTTGTAAAGAAATTTTACATTTAGCCTTGGATAACTTCAGTCACAATGTGTTTGTATATATTTGAATTATTGTATTATTTGTATTAATGATGGATTTGAGTGTACCTACCCTTATTTTTATGCTAGGTTAGGACACATATATGTATATATTGCACTTTTATGTTCTATATAAGTAAATTCAAACAATTTCTTTATTTTACATGCATATTATGTTATTGTTACTACCTTTTAAGTACTTTAAGTTTACTAACATTCTGTTATTGTTTACCATAGTTAGTTTAAGTACTTATTTTGTATGCTGTATTGATTTACTTATATTATATCCATCATTTTAACATGTTTTTCATTTTTTCCTTTTCCATCTTGTCTGTTTCTCTGGTACTCTTTCATAGGCCGACACGAGCTGGAGCCCAGAAAAAGGGGAATTTTGGACGTGAGGGAAAAATCTATTTCTGGGTGATTGGCTCGTGTCGCCCTATGAAACCCATCCCTTTTATGGCTTGCTTTCCCCCCCTTGCAGGACAAGATGTAATTTTGTTTTAATTAAGGATGACCGCTAGGGGCGCTGCTGTCCGTGGCGTCCTCTAGTAGTAGTAGTAGAGGCTGCATCGCCCGTTGTATCGGCTCTCTCTTAGGGGATTCTGATAGGAAGTTCTAATTGGTGTTTGTCTCGTGGTAGTGTTCCACACTCGCCCCTATTTCATACCGACACTTCTTTTTTTTAAGAGTGAGCGAGTCAGTCTTACTGACATTTTTCTTAATTTTGTTTTTTTCTCTGGTAATTTTAGGATATTTTACTAGAAAGATGATATTAAGGATTACTTTCATAGGGCGCACGAGCCAATCACCCAGAAATAGATTTTTCCTCCGTCAAAATCCCTTTTTGCACACGGATGCTTCTGGAATAAGCCATGGAGGGATACACAGGATGTTTTTTACTTCATGACTTTCTGGGATTTAAGATTATTACCCCTAACATCTTCATTTAGTCTAACTTGGAATGGTCTAGAGGCTCTTATACCAGAAAAGACCGTGAGTCTGCTTCCTCAGCACCTGAAAGGAGGGATTTTTGGGAGCACTTTTAATTCTAGCCATGTACCTTAATCCTAGTTCTTGCCTTCTCAGATCAAGGGGAAGTTGGTTAGTATCAACATATATGCTTTCACAAAGGCGAAGTTCTAAAAGCTGAGCATATTTCTCAGCCCCATTATTGTGTACAACATCTAGTTCCTTCAGCTTGGTTTGACAAGCTGAAGAATAAATCTGACAGCCATAGTCTAGCTTGGACCTACACAACGAGTCATATAGTCTCAGCAGGGATTTTTTATCAGCTCCCAACCAAGCCAATGCACCCACTGACCGACTCAGAACCTTAAAAGTCCAGAGCAGGTTTTTAGGAAGATGATCAATCTCTATAGGGGAAAATACCACTTTGGCTACATTGAAAACCGACTTGCGCAATGAGTCTATGAGACTGGAGGAGTCTCCCTGGGAGGAGGCAACCACTCCCCAGTTTCATAAGCCGAACATCTCCACCGTTCAGGATGAGAAAAGGGGTACCTAAAGGAAGAATTCCCCTGCTCTCTTTTCTCAGCTGGTCAACTATCTAATTTGCTAAGATCATTCCTCGCCAAAGGAGAAGGTACTATTTTCGGTAGTTTGTCATCTGCAGGCTTATCTGTCATGAAAAACGTCTTAGCTGGAAAGGCAGGAGCCTCAGGGGTGAAGAAACCTTGTTAGTTAAGCAGCAGGTTCTTCAATAACACCACATAAGCAGTTGGAGGTGAGCCTTGATGCAAATCATCATCCCCATTCTGAAGACACGACTGACAGTGACAAACTCCTAGGGTCCTTTTTCATGTTTTAAGAGGGGCCTTTCTTGAGCAGACACAAATTATCAGATAACCCATGCTGAATCAGTAATAGTGAAGGATCCGTGGAAGAACAAGGAATAGCTGGCACCACTCACTTGGCATCTGGCACTGAGTGCATTGCACAATGTGCCAAGCAATCCATTCACATGCAACACAACTGTAGAAAGGAGCTTGTATACTGGCAAGCGCTGAAAAATCACAATTTTTGAAAATAAATTGTATTTATCCTAACTATACAAAGCTGAGGTCCTTTACATAAGGAATTACTTTCGGCGTAGCTGGAATTACGGCCGTTAAATTCGTGAACAAGGTGGTTGGGCAGTAACTACCGTGTGGCAGGCGGGTAGGCCAGCCTGCCCGGATGTAAACAGTCCACTTTGCCTTTCGGCCCAGGTTCAGATTGAGGGGTGGCATGAGGTGGGCATATATGTGAAGGACCTCAGGTTTGTATAGTTAGGAAAAATACAATTTACTTTCAAAAATTGTGATTTGTTCCTACACGATATACAAACCCTTGGTCCTTTACATAAGGAAGACTCACTAATTGGTGGGAGGAATATGAGATAGCCTCTAAAACTGACTGGAGTTCTACACACCTAGGCTGCTACTCCTGGTCGTAAGAGCGAGGAGGAGTACCCTGCCTCTGACAACTTGATCAGAGTATAGGAGCTGCATGATCAAGAGTCAAATTTCTGGGCCTTTTCGAAATGAGTGAGGAATCTTAACTCTTCCGAAAATGGGCTGTGAAGAATATTTAGAGTAAGAGGCATTAATGCAAAGTTCTGGGAAGGGTTTTCATTATTGCCAGTCTCCTTCCTCCCCTTGCTAGAGGAAGGAACAGGATTGCTTCCATGATTCTGATAAGAAACATAGAAAGGCAGCTCTGTGTGTTACCACATCAATCGCCCGACCAGCTAGTGTAAGTTTGAGTCCTATCCTCAACCCGAAGGAAGGACGAGGTGGGGAAGGTGGAGAGGCCAGTCAATCTCGCATCCTTCTTACCACTAGGTGAGATGCAACTTGTCCTTTTGAAGGAGCCGGGTAAGCAAACACAACATGCAAACATCCACCACCGATTCAAGGAAATGAGGTTCCAAGGACCTGTGGGCAGGCCCGAAGGAAAAGATAAATATGGTTGCAATGAGACCTTATCTATCTTCCTGTCCAACATATTCTTCGGAGTGATGAAATGTACCCATCCACTGGACTATCCAACTGCAGAGAAGGCTCTCACAGTCATGTAATACTCGGAGAAAGACATGTCATCGGACACTTCTGCAATGGCAGTCCGCAGAGGATAAAGACACCGACACTCCATGGTGGGTGTCGATCCTTTATGGGTACAGCAACACGCCAATAGGACAAAGTAATGACTGATCTGGATCAACCAATACAAAGTCCACAGCGTAGCTCATGACAGTCTCGGACTCTTCTACAGCTGCAACTGACTGCGCTCAGTGTGAGCCGTCATGCATCCAAGATGTAGTCACATGACACTCGCCTTTTGAAGGGTTATGCCGAGAACAACCATACAAATCGTCTATCTTGTTCACCACCAATGTTGGGAGACGAGATGATGACTCTCTCAAGGCATGCACCCATCAGACGATAGTCAATTGCCTTCTAGAGACCAAGGTCCCTGATGGCAAGACAGAAGTTCTCATAGTAGTTGAATCTCAACTAAGGAGAAACAATACTATTTGATAGTGAATGACCAAGGTGAATGCGGACCTATGTCTTCCCAGTTGAATCGAGAGAATACTCTCAAGATTCCAAACATAGAAAAAGTCCCGTCAATGACACAAACCAGTGAAGACGGCTTTAATCCCTGTTGTTTACAGAGGACTGAAAAAGCTAAACTGCCATTTCATTGCTGTTTGGTGAGAAAGCAGGAGTTTGCAATGAAAGCAGAGCGTCTTTCAGTAATGAAAACATTGGGATTGTACTGCCTGAAGAACCGGTTCTAGTGGGCTGGATCAGGGAGGACATTTCTATTTACCTTGGAAGCAGAGCTGGCAGGGTGGGGAACAGGCAAAGTCTTCCATTATTCATTTACAATTCGGGGTGGACAAAGAATAATTGCACACCTTACAAATTATGAAATGTATATTAGAAGACAAACTCAGATTGTCTGAAGAATATCATTCTGTGTCATTGCAGCGGCAGGTGCAATGACACGGAAGACTAGGCTACTGACTTCAGTTACCATGAGGTAAACAGAAAGATGATAACGAGTCTAGTGAGATATCTCTGTCTGAAAATTCTCACAATGGCAAAAATGGTGCAGGAGAGATGGTCATACGCATATGCGAGAATTCCAGCCACCCAGAGACCTAAGTCTGTGATTGCCGGGCAGAGATTTGACTGGTAGGCAATCCTCCACAGAGACACAATACCAACCGAAATACCTCGGAGAGCAAGCCGTACTGGCTGAGGCAGGCTGGCAGCACCGTACACCGCCACCTCTCACTAAACTAGTCGTCATCCTGAGTTGCCAGGCATCCCATTCCATGAAGGAATGTGTTCGGCTAGAACCATCGAGCGCAAAAAACATACGCTTGAGCATTTGCATTTTAAACGAAATGAGAGGGAAGAAAAACCCTCCTATTCGGTGAATGCAAATGGTGTGGTGCTGTTGTAAACAATACTAGTATCTCCAATCGAAACCTGTAACTCTTGGGAGGCCTGCAAGGCAGTCTGGAGTTGTAGGTCAATTAAGAGAAGATACTATTAGTCTCGATCACATACCCGTTGAATTAACTATAGTTATGTACCTACTACTCGGACAATTAAACTGATAACAGAAGCATGTCGCGAGAGAAATATACGTAGTATATTTCTAGGTTCCTGTACATTGACCGCCAGCATAAATTCTCTTCCATTCGAGGAACAAGAATAAGGACTGGAAGCAGACCTCTTTCATTCTCTAATGAAGAGAGAGAAGGTGATCTTTTCCCAAAGGGAGACTTCTTCTACAGTGATAATAGGATACCGAAGACGACTAGTTCAAGCCGAACTGGATGTTCCCAAAACAGTAGCACTGGAGAGGCATTCAAATTCTCAGTGCTATCCATCCTGAATGGATTGACATATGTTCGGTAAGATCCTAGGATTGAACCAAAAACAGAGTCTCTCGGGTTCGAATTCCGAGGAGTAAACTCCACCGAATTCCTCTTATTTCCTTTTTTCATTCTGGTATAACCAAGAAGTAAAAGGAAAAAAGAGAGGAGGATTGACTGTTATTGTCCATTCTACTCTGTATCCCGGGGGTGACCGCGTACTGAGGCGACGGACCGTCAGGTCCATCCAGGCCGAGCCCCTCTCGAGACACTCTTCCCTCAGCAGCAGCACTCCCTTGGAATGCTAGAAATTCCAGGAATTTAATGGCTTAGCGAGACTCCCGAGTTCGTAATAACAATTACCGGAAATGTCTGTCTCGACAGTGTGTTTGGAAATTACAGGAAAACCAGAACACTCTTGAGACGCCAGAAATTCCAAGGAATTCGAGCATTCGGTGAGATTCCCGATTATCGTAGTAACAATTATCAGGAATTCTCATCTCGCCCACTCTGGACCGTGGTCTCGCCCAAGTGTTTGCAGATCGTAGAAGACAAAAACACTCTTGAGAGTGCTAGAAATTCCGAAAAATTTTAAGCTCTCGGCGAAACCCTCTGAATTTTGTCAGATGATCATCGGGTTGTGGTCTTCAGCAAGATTCCCGATTATCATAGTAACAATTATCAGGAATTCTCATCTCGCCCATTCTGCACCATGGTCTTACCCAAGTGTTTGCAGATCGTAGAAGACATAAACACTCGGAGGTGCTAGAAATTCCAAAGAATTTTAAGCGCTCAGTGAAACCCTCCCGAATTTCGCCAGATGATCATCGGGTGGTGGTCCTCCTCGATTCCAGTAGATATCGAGGAGGAATGGGCAAGATCCTTCCTCAACGACATGGACTTACATCCGGTAGGACCCGAAGGTCCCTCCAAGAACGAAGTCCCCGACGCTGAATCCTACCGAGAGCTCTCTGCAGGATCCCTCCCATTCACCTCACCCTTCCTGGCGTAGCCATAGGAAGAGAGGCAAGTCCCGGGCACCCATCAACCTGCGGTGATGGCCACTCCAAGAGTTTAGGAAAACGTTACCGTCTGGAGAAGAAGTTTTCCCGAGGAGGGTTACGAAACTCGTACTGTAGGTGAAACGTCTGCTGCCACTGAGACCAGTCCGACAGGAGAGAGCCGATACCGTCCTCTGAGTCCCAGTCCTCGTCAAGGCCAAAACCTCTCAAGAGGACTGAAGGGGGAGTCCACACTGGTCTCTGCGTGCACGGTCCAGCGGGACCGTCATGTGAACAGAGGTGATGATCACTCTGTGAGTCTAGAAAAGCATCATCGTCATCAACCACCCCCCCCCCCCTTTAATCTCCTCCAACCAATTGAGCATATGATCTGTTCGGCCCCAAGACCGAATCAGGCTCATAGGCTCTCGTGGCCGGACCGTGAGGAGAGCACTCCTCACGGTCACTCCTATTTGCCTCGCTTCTCCCAGTGTAGCCTGAGGAGGTTGAAGGGACAGGTGAGGGAGACCTGATGCTCCTACCCGTTCTGTAGGCTAAGAAGACTGCAGACGATCGCCAACCAGCGGTGGTGATCGAGCTGCAGGTCTGGACCAGCGGTCTCCTTGTGGAGAAGCGCTGAACCGTGGACGGTAGCATCAGTCTCGTGCGTCATGGGAGTTGCTACCAGCCGTGCGAGCCGTCCGGTCCCCATGGGAGTGACAGCCGGGTGACTAGTAGCGTCCACTAACACGGTGAGAGCGAGCACCGTCCTCACGATGCGCCACGGTCCCAGAAGCAGCCGAAGCTGTTCCTGGAGACCAGGGGCGAGCAATCGCCAGCCTGGTGAGAGTCACCTAAGTGACTTACCATCCTTCTGCTCCGTGCCTGGGTCCTGAAGGTGAGTATACTCAGCCATCTGGACCTTGGCTGCACGGTCACTGGTAGGTGACAGTACACTCGGTGACACTCGCTCGCGAGCAGCCGAGACAGTTCCCGGTCCAGAGGTGGAACCTCTGGAGCTGGGAGCGGAGGTACCAGCGGTGGCTGGTACTGTCGGCCAAAAAACTTGTGGCAGAGTTTCATAATTTTTCGTTCACCTGCCTGACACACGATTCATGCCTTATTTATCGATTTTTCTTTTCAAAGATGTAAGAAATCATATGTAATGACGTTAAAAACAGTCACTGATATCTTTAGAACATTATGTTATGTTATTGTGTAAAAGTATTTTCCATATAGCAAAATTGACATGAACGAAACGAAGTGATAAAAAATGTCATATCACAACCATAGATATACATTACCAAATAGATAGGAGACACCTATCACTAGTAGTATCGCATAAACATAGTCCTTAAATTATCATTTCAATATTAAGTTGAAGGTAGTTGAACTATTCCATTTGTTAAATTTTACAGAAAACATTGGAATCTCACAAAATGCTATCAAATTTAAAAACAAAATGACGATATCCTAACAGTGTGAAACAGGCGACCTCACTCTATTGCTTTTGATGTTATGTGCACGGGAATCTAATGACAATGTGTCATTTATCGGTCTAAGAAACATCACTCGATGAGCGAGAGACAATTATTGCACTGCATTCAGTACAAGTTCCTGTTGGAGAGATACCAAGAAAGCTTAATAAACCGGAGAGAATCATACATAGATGAATCAAATTATTTAAAGAACGGCAAAATTTAGAACATGGGCCTAGAGGTGGAACACCTCAAAGCACCACAAGAGAGCAAGTCAATACAGTAGTATAAATGTTGCTGAGCAACATTCATTTGTGAATTTTGAATTCTAGTACATCGTCACGACATTGCTGAACCAGGAATCATGACTAGCTCTACTCTTATGACTGGTGTCTGATGAATACTTTAGATGGAGAAGAAGAGATTTTTAAATCTACACTTGAAATCTTTGATAGGTGTCTAATGAATTAGTCTAATGAATAAGCAAACTTATCTTTGATGGATGAGAGATTCAGTTAGGCTTACTCTTTTTGTTTTGTTTTCTATCGGTAGCCAGTGAATGCCACGGATAGGGAGGGAAACAGTTTCAATGATGCATGCATTTTTTTTCTTCAAAACCTAAAGAATACATTTTATTGGGAGATACTTTATTAACATCGGCCTAATCCTTCCATCACTCCTATACGCCACTTCCGCTCTCTTCTACATCTCAGGCGACTCGATCCGACTTCTCGCTACGAACTCCATCGCGTGAAAGCATCAGTAATGATAACGGTTATTTTAAAATTCTCGCACCGAAAACGGATGCCTTAAAATGCGTGTTCATAAATTATTTTCTGTTCAAAGAAACTTTAGCTTTCATTCCCCAAAATATGTGCATTACACTTGTGTTACACCCTTTAGCCGTCAAAGAGCAACCCTTGATTAAAGCAGTAGGTTTTTCTTGAAAAAATAAAATAAAATAAAATAAAATAAAAACATATGAAATAGACTTAAACGAGAACTTCACCTTTCATATTTCTTATCCTTTCAGATACTTATAATATGCTTATGGTAGTAGGTCAAGGTATACATGTGAAACTAATTTGCATTAATTTCTATTTAGAAGAAATGAATAGCTACAGAAAGATCAACCTAAGAAAGCTTTAATGAAAGTAAGCCTTTCTTAATGTATTGTCAGTTTTTGGGACTCCACAGCTTTCCACAACGTTTCAAATGAAAACAGGATGAATGCAAGGAATTCGATAAAAAATAAGACTGAATTATATTCATTTGATTTTTTTAGGATTGCTTTTTGACTTTGAATAGCTAGGTTAATTATGTTAAGCAATTATGAAAAGGATAAGAAGAAAGGCGAACATGGCTAATAAAACAAGAAAAACAGGAATAATCAAATAAGCAGATTAATATATATATAATATATATATATATATTATATATATATATATATTATATATATATATATATATTACCCTAGATCCATATAACCCTTATATATATCAATTTACAGTGGTCCCCCGTATGCGCGTTCTCGGATTCGTGGACTCACACACACATTCGCCAGCGATTTTTTCTTGGCGCCACTATCTAGAAAACATTATTCGCGGACGGACTCGCCCATTCGCGGAATTTTCCGACGAAAATAATCACTAATTAGTGTATTTTTATGTTTATTTTCATGATTAAATACATTTTTATGATACAAAAAAATGATTACTAATTTTCAAATATTAATTTGCATAATACTGTATTGAGTAAGTTTAAAATAAGTTTAAATGATATCACCTAATAAAACTAATAATTCTCCTCTCTCTCTCTCTCTCTCTCCTCTCCAACAAAGATGTATGTTTTTTTTTGTATGATAAATAAATGATTTACTATTTTCAAATAATAATATTAATTTTTTTTATACAGCAATAATATCAATTCATTAAAGAAAATTATCATAGTGAATTAGTAAGATTTTAGCTTATAATTAAAAAATTATGGAAGAATGAAGGAAATCCCAGTTCTTCTTTTCTAACTCCAGGTACCAGGTACTAAAACTGTCAGATATATGTATCAAGATTAAGTGACAGGAGGGTGGGGGAAGGAGCTGTTTTGTTGCTGCCACCAAGTGCCATGAAATTTCCCCCCCCCCCCCCCCCCTCCCCCCCCCCCCCCCCCCCCCCCCCCCATCCCCCCCCCCCCCCCCACCCCCCCCCCCCCCACTCTCTCTCTCTCTCTCTCTCTCTCTCTCTCTCTCTCTCTCTCTCCTCTCATTTACTGAGACTCGAGATTTTTATAGTACTTGTACTATTTGTTTTAATGCTTTCAAATAATAATAATAAATGTAATTACAAAATTCATATTATGTGATAGTATTTTGCAAAGAAATACCAAATACTAATCTATCCAGTCACTTTTAATTAAGGTTAACTCTCTCTCTCTCTCTCTCTCTTGCCACACAGATAATGTGTCATAGTGGTAACAAATATGCTCTTGGCTGCAAGTGTTATAAGTATTTTTTGAGTGACAGAGAGAGATAAACTCTCTCTCTCTCTCTCTCTCTCTCTCTCTCTCTCTTTTACCGAGATGAAAGAATTTTTATGGTACTAGTATGTAAAATGTTTATTGATAATTTCAGTTATTTAATAATAATAATAATAATAATAATAATAAAACTGTAATTACAAAATTCATAATGGTAGTATTTTAAAGAGATGAAAATGACCTTTCCATTTCACTTGTAAGGATAACTCCTCTTTCTTACTGAGATGAGAGAATTTTTATGGTAGATGCACGTGTTTATTTTATTTTCAAATATAATAATAATAGAAGTAGTAATAATACGATAACTAATTTCAAATGAAAATTCTTCCCTTCGTCTTTTTCTGTATCAATATCCCTACCTCATAACTCCAGTGACACTCGGAGCTGGGAAAGTAACAATGCCATACAATGGTCAACGAATTTAATGGTTTTATGTAATTCTCTCTCTCTCTCTCTCTCTCTCTTCCTGAGATGAGATCATTTTCATGGACATGTATGTAATAAGTTTATCATTAATATTTTCCAATAATACTATAACTGTAAGTACAAAATTCATATGTGAGTATTTTAAATACAATAATCATTCCATTTCTCTCTTTTAAATACTGTAAGGACAACTCTCTCTCTCTCTCTCTCTCTCTCTCTCTCTCTCTCTCTCTTCTCTCTCTCTCTCTCTCTCCACAAGATACTTGTCATAGTGGTAACAATATGTCTCTTGGCTGCAAGTGTTATAAGTACGTATGTAAGTATATACCTTTAAGGCTACTAATGTTTAGGATTACTTTGAAATTATATTAATACAATCTCTAAGATTAATACAGTAATATGATAATAATTTAAGGTAAATTTTATGCAGGATGTTACATAAGGTATACATTTGGTGTTTCTATTTCTTCCTTCTTTTATCTCTCTCGCTCTCAGCAAAAGAATTGGTAGACAGACAAACATAATTGCACAGTCCTCTCTTTCTCTCTTCTCTGGAGAAATATATGTATTTATGGGAGGGGAAAAAAAGTTGCCTACAGACGTTCATTTCAATCTATTGAAATCGTAAGAGTTATTCTCTCTCTCTCTCTCTCTCTCTCTCTCTCTCTCTCTCTCTCTCTCTCTCTCTCTGCTATTGGCTGTTTATATATTTCTAATGGTAAAATGTTTAAGATGACTTTAAAATTATATTAATAATACCAATTCAATGGTATATTTGATGTAGGATAATATTCTAAGTAGACATTTGGTATTTGTTTGGATTTCACATACAATTGTTTCCCTTGTAAAAAGAAAAAAAAAAAAATGGATGTCTCAAATAGTAACAGTATGAAAGAAAACGTGCATGACTGAATACTTATGGGGGGACTGAATTATTTTCACATACGTAACTAAGTCATGCAGTACATACATAGTATGTATTTATGTATAATCATAAAATGTAAGATTTACTTGAAAACAGTATTAATAATATTTCAAAGATTAAGATAAACCATAATAGGATATTTTATGTATATTTGATGAAGGATGGTCTTTTTAGGGATATTTTGGTGTTTGCATGTTCAGGATAGGAGTTTTATGAGCATTTTAGAGGGGGTTCCAAAACATTCGCAGATTCTAACTATTCGCGGTGGGGTCTGGTACGCATCCCCGCAAAAATACGGGGGGACCTTGGTATATATATATTATATATTATATATATTATATATTATATATTAAAATATAATAATATATATATATATATAATAATATATATATTAATAATAAATATAATATATATATATAGTAAATATATATATATATATATATACTATATATATATATATAAATTATATATTAGTATATATATATATATATATCATATATAATATATATAATATATATAAATAGTATATATATATATATATATATATATATCTATATATATATATATATATATATATATATATATATATATATATATATATATATATATATATATATATATATATATATATATATATATATATATATAAACTATAATATATAATATTATATATATATATATATATATATATATATTATATATATATATATATATATTATATAGAATATATATATATATATATATATATATATTATATATAATAATATATATATATATATATATATATATATATATATATATATATATATTGAATATAATACTATATATATAATATATTATTATTATTAATATATATATATATATATTAAATATATATTATCTATATTAATATATATTATATATATATATATATATTTCGATTTAAATATTCATTTATATTACGTATCCGAGAGAGTATGCTGCTGAAAATAAACCTAGGCTAATCATGTGTGAAAATCAGAAGTCCAGTTTAGGCCCACTAAATGTGTCATGCAAATTATTTTATTGATCAAAGGACAAAATTAGTTTAATTAAACATCGTTTTCAAAGAATGTTAACACCTTGATGTATTGTTTATCGGCTGTAGGAGACAAAATGACAACACCCCAATGCAGTACGATACGTTGAGTCAAGACTAGAGCAGCAGCAAAGCCAACTTCAAAATGCTTAGGTATGCTGTCACGTAGCTAGAGTTGAGAATAAAATTAGAAAAATCGTGGACCCATTGGTATATATTTTCCTTACTTTGCAAAATAATTATCTTTAATACATTGAATGTCAACTCTATTCTAATGTAATTTATTTCAAGTATAGCGCCTTTGAAAGGAAATGTTATTTATTGTTAAGTAAATAATCTGGCACCTGCATATGGCAATATTTCCATAACGAACAAAGAATTAAGAAACTACGCCAATTCTTCGTTGGCCGTCTGTACCTCCACAGTCCCCAGTCTTCTTCTTCCCTGAGGAAGGAGAGACGGGCCCCGTTCTCAGAGAAATGGGAGGACCAGCAAAAGACCCACCTGTCACACCGGAGCGAGACAGACCCTTAGAAGTCCCTGTGCGAGACCTCTTGGGGAGGGAGGGGCGGGCAAGGCAACCTTCTTCTTCCTCAGCTGGGGGGCCTTGGAAGTTAAAGGGGAAGAGGCGGCAGAAGACGAGAGCAAAGACGAAGAAAACAACAATGACACCTTCCTCTTCTTCATCGCCAACTTCCTCAGGACGGCAGAAGGTTCTCCCATCTAGGAAGGGGCTGTGGCGGCTGCCGAAGCAGCAGGCCCCAGCGCGACCTGGGAAGGAGGACCTGACGGAGCAGCAGTGGAGAGAATGCTTCCCTGAGGAGGGTTACGAAACTCATATGGCAGGCGTAGCATCTGCCACCACCGAGACTGGTCGGTCGCGCGAATGTGACCGTCGTCTGGGTGGGGCTGAGCATGCACCTGACTGGAGAGAGCCGATACCGTCCTCCGACTCGCCCAAGTCCTTTGCTATACATGTACTGTAATTCCTTACGTTAGTACCACTAGTGTCAAACATATTGAAAAAAAAGTACTACTCGTCTTGAAAAGTAAAATCCAGTAATTTGTCATAATAATTAAGTCTCTAACAGAGAATTAGATCAAAACCACAAACCCTTTGGCCACCAATAATTCACCAAACACAGAAGGTAAAGTTGATGGAAAATCAAAATCCTAGCTGACCGCTCACAACTGAACTTCAGTCGATTTCAAATGAGTTACCTGTGTTAACGTTGGCAATGCTGGTGCAAATATGTACTGGCCACCAGAGGCTCATCTCCTCAATTGAATCATTCACTATCAATTTGAAGGTTGGGAATTATTCAGGTGTTCAGGTAAGTATTACAATATTAGTTTTATTATGAAAACTTCATATTGCAATACACTCCCTTAACACCTTAATTAGCCTAAATAACAAAATTTTAATGGAGGTGGGATCAATATAATTCAGCCCGACCTGTCCATGGAGCATATGCAGGTAACTCATTACCAACCTACCATGTATAAATGTATGTATCCTCACTTAGTTATCTAACTCAGTAGGTGAGGATGTTTACAAAAAAAAGTACTTCAATGTCATTGTTGAGTCTAGGTACCATCTGAGTCAGAAGTACGTCCCATGTGGTAATTTATACTTCTTATTCACGGAGGTGAAAGCAAATCTCCTCACCTAGTCGTCCAACTCAGTCGGTGAGGATGCTTGCAGGGGGGAGTACCTTGCTGTCAGTGTCGAATCCAAGGTACCGCCTGAATAGTAAGCACCAGTGTTATAACTATGTTTTATTTTTCAGAGTAGAGTAAACTGTCAACGTATCCGTGACCTGGGCTAATGTACTAAACCATTTAATTTTACATGAGGGTTTAATTACAACTACATTATATCATTTCTTACTTCTATCTGTTATACACAGTCATTCATTTAGGGAAATACCAACTGACAACAAAATCATGAGCGCTATTATCTAATACTGGTAAACAAGGCCTATGATTTTTCTTAAGATCTTACGTTATACGAATTAAATTTATGAAATCATTAAAGCCCATTCCTTTCAAAAGTTTGTCACTGTAGTTGTAGAATAACCAAACTGATTATCCAGGCACATTAATCATTTTCACATGCAAAAATTGCAATATGTACTGCAAAGCTGTAAAGTGCATCGCTGAAAAATAATTTGCTACCAAATGGCTATATGAATGTATGTAGATATTTCACAAAATTTTCAAGAAAATGTACCATCAAAACTAGCAAATTAAGAATACTATCTAGTCTTTTGTTGATGACAAGATTAAAAATAATTTAGACTACAGGTAACTGATGGCACTGGAGCTAGCTCGTACGATCAAGATCTAGTTTATCTAGGTCTTGGTTTGCACATGGATCAACGGTCAACGTCATGCATCTGACAAACATCCAAATGCATCCACAAATTAAAAAGAATACTACGTAATTATTTATTTTTATATTTTTATAGATATTTGTGTGTGTGACTTATAACATAGAATAGTAAAGAAGTTTCAGAACTTATTATTAGATTTTAATTAGCATAATACACTTTTCAAGTAAAAAGCGTGGAAATTTTCATGTGTGGATTCCACACTTCACAACTAATCACAATGTGGCAATGATAAGCTGTATTAGTGATGTCATGTCCACACTTCAGCAGCACTGCTCTTCAGCTTCCTTACATGTCTTGCTAAAGGCTGGTAACACTTTATGAGACCTTTACAAATTTCATGACTAAAACAGTTCTACCAGGTAGAATCAGTCCCAATGAAGAGAACAAAGACTGGCATCTCTTCTAAAGAAGAGAATGCTCATGCAAATTCCCAAAGGATAACCTCTAGTATTCTAGCCAAAAGTCTTAATGTAAAGCAAAGGTTAATATGATATACTAATCACTTCATAACACAAACCTGAAATTTTATATACAACTGAAGTTTTTGTAAAAGAAAAAAAAAACTGAGATCATTGTTATACTAGGAATCCTTGACATACCTACTGAATGACCTACGGTCGCAAATAGGTAGTACTAGGGGAAACAACCAAGTGGACTACCTGGGCCAGTCTTGCCCGCTCGTTGACCCAACTTCCAGAAAAAGTTATTTAACACGTCCTGACACCAGAGATGGACACCAATCACGAGTCATCCGTCGTGGAAGCAACACCTCGAGACCTCTACTTTCCTCTCGAAATAAAGAGTTTTCTCCCAAAGTACGAAATAATGTCATAATTTAAGATTAAACAGAGGTTAATGACAGTCTAGCCATGTGCAGTACAAAACTTACCTACATGAGTGAGGCTTTCGAAATATTTACTTAAAACACCTTACATGTAGAAGACTGACGCCACCTTGATGTTTGCCGAGTCACTTGTGTCAATAAACTTTCCATTTCATGTGCTAAATCCGCACACCACTCGTACCCATAGACACTGGGACTTTTTTTCACTGGGACACTTTTTTCACAACAATCTTACATGATTAACTTAACCTAACAAAATATCATAAATAAAACAAATGAATATAATAATGAAAGAAAGAAAACAAAATAGTAGGAGAAAAAATCCAGGAGTGTACGACTAACCCGAAGGCAAGTCTACCACTCAAAGCTAGCCGAGGCCGATACTAAGAGCCGTGCTAGGGTCTGGATAGAAGGAGCCTACATAAGGTAAAAGACATGCATGCATGACAAAAACCGTGTAGACGTACCCTAAACAAAGCGATAATAAAATAGAGCGTACATAAGTAAGGGGATGTTCTGGGTAAGGGTGACCAAGAACGAACCACCACGAGGCAGAACCATGCTGCCATGCTTCCCGACCTAGAGTTCGTATTTATACCTAAAAAACGGCAAATACGGGCTCAGGGCCGGAAAAAACCAACTAGCAATAAATACTGAGTACTTAAGTTAGCTGCTGGGGAGCGATGGCGCACGCTCCATGGTAAATAAATCCAACGAAAGGGCACAAAAAACACCGAGAGAAAAAAGGCACGTGTGAATCGTGTGCGCTAACTGAAAAGGATGTCCACCAGAGGCGCAGCAGTCGGCAGCATGGGATGGAGTAGTAGTAGTACTTGCTGCCCACCTTGTGGGTCGGCTCTCCTCTTGGAGGGATTTTGTAGTGGGAGAATTCTATTGGCATTTGGCTCGTGGTAGTGGTCTCACTCGCCATAGTGTTCATACCGACACCCTCTTGGAGGGTGAGCGAGTCAGTTATACTGACCTTTTCTTTATTTATTTATTCTCTGGTATGTGTTAGTACATTTACCCTAGAAATAATAGATTAAAGGATATTTCGCTGGCGACACGAGCCAATCGCCCAGAAATAGATTTTTCCTTACGTCAAAATCCCACCTTTATTGGAAAATATTAATGATAAACTTATCACATACACGTCCATGAAAATGATCTCTCAGTAGAGAGAGAGAGAGAGAGAGAGAGAGAGAGAGAGAGAGAGAGAGAGAGAGAGAGAGAGAAGACTTACATAAAACCATTAAATTCGTTGACCATTGTATGGCATGTTAAGCTTGTGTGTCACTCGAGTTGAGGTGGGGAAATTGATACAGACAAAAAGACAAAGGGAAGAATTTTCTTTTGAAATTAGTTATTGTATTATTACTACTTCTCTATTATATTATTATTATTATTATTTGAAAATATAATAAACACGTGCATCTACCATAAAAATTCTCTCAACTCAGTAAGAAAGAGGAATTATCCTTACAAGTGAAATGGAAAGGTCATTTTCATCTCTTTAAAATATGACCATTGTGAATTTTGTAATTAAAGTTTTATTATTATTATTATTATTATTATTATTATTAAATAACTGAAATTATCAATAAACATTTTACATACTAGTACCATAAAAATTCTTTCATCTCGGTAAAAGAGAGAGAGAGAGAGAGTTTATCTCTCTCTGTTTATAATGCTTCCAGCAAAAGAGAGGGGGAGTGAGTTACCACTATGACTCATATTATTTCTTGTGTGGCAAAAAAAAAGAGAGAGAGAGAGTTAACCTTAATTAAAAGTGACATGGATAGATTAGTATGTATTGTATTTCTTTAAAATACTATCACATATGAATTTTGTAATTACAGTTATTATTATTATTATTTGAAAGTATTTCAAAAACAAATAGTACAAGTATATAAAAAAATCTCGAGTCTCAGTAAATGTGAGAGAGAGAGAGAGAGAGGAATGTCAGGACCACGTGATTGCAACACTGCAGCTCTCCCCAGTTCTTCCCCTCCTGGCTGTCACAGAACATGATATATATCTGGACAGTTTTAGTACCTGGATCTGGAAAAGGTTACAGAGAAGACTGGTATTTCCTTCATTCTTTGATAATTTTTAAATATAAGCTAAAATATGAAATTGTTAAGATACAATAAAGTTTTACACATACTTACCTGGCAGATATATACTTAGCTTATGTCTCCGACGCCCGACAGAATTCAAAACTCGCGGCACACGCTACAGGTAGGTCAGGTGATCACCCCCTACCAGCCGGCTGGGTGTGGCGGTAATAGGAATCATTCCCGTTTTCTGACAGAATTTTTCTTCCTCCTATCTCCTGAGGGGAGGATGGGTGGGCCATTAAACGTATTATCTGCCGGGGAGGTAAGTATGTGTAAAACTTTATTGTATCTTAACAATTTCATTTTTACACATGCAACTTACCCGGCAGATATATACTTAGCTGATTGACACCCTTGGAGGAGGGTAAGAGATAGTTAATCAATATGAATAGCAATTCAAAAACAGGGAAACAACTTTTGTTGTAGGTACTAAAAATAAAACTTAATTACCTTGATTCCTACCTTATTGGGCAGAAGACTTCATGAGAACTGTCTATGAGTCTGCTTGCCTCGAGAGTTCCAGTGATGATGAGACCTACACTGAGAACCCTTCTGGAATCATGTCAATGGGGGCGAGCCCGCTTACTCGACAGAGCCTTATTTGGATCATACCAATGGGGCCTATCCCACTTACATGGTAGAGCCTTCACCTTTGTCGTATCAACGGGGACTAACCCTCTTACAAGACAGAGCCTAGGTCCAAAACATTACAAGGAGCATGAAAACAACCAATCTCGACCACCTGACCACACTACTTTGTTATACACTACGAATTGAAAATGGTACTTTTTCCTGACCACTTTCAATCGACCATAAAAACAACACCACAAGATTAAAATCCCTAATCTATCTAAAACTAAGCTAGATTGGTTTTCAGCCCCCCTTGTCCCAGCACCGAATCCGCAGACACGTAGGTCCGAGAGAGAAGCACTTATCATAAGTCACACGTACATCTTCAAATAGTTAGACGCAAACACAGAATTGCATCTCCAATATGTGGATCCAATTAAATCGTTTAACGACATATTCTTGTGGAAAGCTAATGAGGTTGCTTACGGCTCTGACCTCATGTGCTTTCACTTTCAGCTGCCCGAGGTATTCCTCTTCACAGGCAACATGTGCTTCTTTAATAGTTTCTCTGATAAAGAATGCCTGTGCATTCTTTGACATCGTTCTTCTCGGATCTCTTACCGAGCACCAAAGGCTCTCTGAGTTTCCTCCCATTTGTTTTTTCCTCTCTAGATAGAACTTGAGGCTCCTTACCGGACACAAAGTTCTCTCTATTTCTCTCCCTACCAGGGAAGTCAATCCTTAACTTCAAACGTCCTTGGCCAAGGCTTAGAAGGATTCTCATTTTTTGCTAAAAAATAGGGGGTTAAATGAACACACTGCAGAATCCTTTCTGAAGCCCACTGTGCCTTCTAAAGCCTGGAGTTCACTAATCCTTTTAGCTGATGCTAATGCAAAGAGAAATATTGATTTTCTAGTCAAGTCTCTGAACGTTGAGTTATTGGGAAGGGAGTCAAATTTCTTTTTTGACATTGAGAAACCTCAGTACCACATCCAGGTTCCAGCTGGGTGTTCTGGCTGTCTTGGACTTCGAAGTCTCAAATGATTTAATCAAATCGTGTAAATCTTTGTCATCTGTGATGTTTAGTCCTGTATGTCTAAACACCAAGGAAAGCATACTTTTATAAACCTTTTATAGTCGAGACTGCAAGGTTACATTTTTAGTCTCAAATATAAGAGGAAATCTGCTATTTCGATCACAGAGGTACTGGGAAGAGGATACATTCTGATTCCTGGCCCACCTTCGGAACACTTCCCACTTCAGACTGGTACACGCGTATCGTTGACGGCCTCCTGGCCCTTGCAATTGCCTTTGCAGCAGCGCGTGAAAATCCCTTCGCTCTGACGAGTCCCCTTCGACAGTCTGAAGGCAGTCAGACCGAGCGCGGGGAGGTTTTTGTGGTATCTGTCGAAGTGGGGCTGTCTGAGAAGATCGTTCCGTAAAGGAAGGTACCTTGGAAAATCTATCATCCATTCCAGTACCTCTGTGAACACTCTTGAGCTGGCCAAAATGGGGCGATTAGGGTCAATTTTACTCCTTTCGTCAGAACAAACTTCCTTATTACGTTTCCTATGATCTTGAAAGGAGGAAAAGCGTAGCCGTCTATTCCCTTCCCAATTTAGGAGTAGGCCGTCTATCGCTACTGCTCTTGGATCTGAAATCGGAGAGCAGTAGTTCTCCAGCCTGGCATTCCAATGAGTTGCAAAACAGGTCTATGTTTGACCTTCCCCAAAGGTTCCAAATTTGATTGCAGACCTCTGAGTGTAGAGTCCACTCCGTGGAAATGACTTGATCTCTCCTGCTCAACAAGTCTGCTCTGACGTTTTCTCGCCTTGTATAAACCTCGTCAAGAGTGTGATTTGTTCGTCCTTTGACCATAGAAGAAGCTCTTTCGCCTTCTTGTACAGTGAGCGGGAGTGAGTCCCCCCCTGTTTCCTTATGTAGGCTAGAGCTGTCGTGTTGTCGGAATTTACTGCAACACTGAGTTTGCGACTTGGGCTTCCCATTGCCTGAGAGCCAGATGCACCGCCACTAAACTCTTTCTCGTTGATGTGCCAGGACACCTGTCCCCACTCCAGGTGCCTGACACTTCTCTCGGGCCCAACGGTCGCCCCCCATCCCGTCTCCGATGCGTCTGTAAACAACACTAGGGAGGGGTTCGGTAACTGCAGCGATAGTCCCTCGTTCAGTCTGCCTGGTTCTAACCACCAGCTGAGGTTTTTCTTATACTCTCTGGACAGAGGAAAAGATTCCCACAGATCCTGATTCTTCTTGGTCCCAATTCTCCTTCAAGAAGAATTGAAGAGGTCTTATGTGAAGCCTCCCTAGAGAAACGAAACTGTTCCAAAGAGGAGAGGGTGTCCCCAGAAGACTCATCCATTCCCATCGCGGAACATTGTTCTTTCTCCTAGGAAGGTCTTCACTTTTGGTTTTAGAATGCACCGTTCCTGTCTTTCTACGGACGGAAACACTTTGAAAACCCCGAGAATCCATCAGAAATCCCCAGATAGACAATAAGCTTTTGCTGGTTGCTATCCATCTGGATTTCCCGAGGTTCACTAACAGTCCCAGAGGACTGAGTCAAGTCCAACGTTGGATCTTAGGTCCTCCAGACACTGATCCCTGGATTGCGAGCGAATCAACCAATCGTCGAGATACAGCGATATCCTTATTCCTTTTAAATGCAGCCAATGTGCTACATTTTTCATCAATCCGTGAAAACTTGGGGAGCTGTGGAAAGACCGAAACAAAGGGCGCGAAACTGATATACTTGGCCCTGTATCATGAATCTTAGATACCTTCTGGACGAGGGATGGATGGGTACATGAAAGTAGGCATCTTGGAGATCCAATGACACCATCCAATCTCCTTTTCTCAGCGCTGAAAGAACTGACGACGTCGTCTCCATCGTGAACGTTGTTTTGATCACAAAGTGATTCAGAGCGCTTACGTCCAGCACTGGTCTCCACTCCCCGGAGGCTTTTGGTACCAGAAAGAGGCGATTGTAAAATCCTGGTGAATTGTCTAACACCTTTTCTATCGCCTTCTTTCTAGCATCTGTTGCACCAGATGTAATAGTGCGGGTTGGATTTTTTTAAAGGATCTGTATCTTGCCGCTAACTCCCTTGGAGTGGAAGTTAAGGGCGGTTTTTCCCTGAAGGGGATCAGGTATCCTCTCTCGAGGATCGAGAGGGACCAGTTGTCCGCCCCTCTCTGAGCCCAGACTTTCGAGAACCTCAAAAGTCTGGCTCCTACTGGAGTCTGGAGGACTCCTGTCTCACTAAGCTGGCTTCGAGAATGGCCTTCGAGAAGATCTTCCGTCTCTTGAACGGCCTTCTACTCTTAGTTGCGGGCTCTTGAGGTTGTTCTTCCTCGAAAGGGCTGTTGGAACGACACCTTATTCGCTGTTCCCTCTATCTTAGCCATCGGCACCGCCGGTTTAAGCCTCTTGGCGGGACTGAGCAAGAAGATCCTGCGTAGCTTTCTCCGACAGTGATCTGGAAATGTCCCTCACTGTCTCCTGAGGAAAAAAGGTATTCCGAGAGCGGAGAAAAAAGCAAAGAGGATCTCTGCAATGGCGAAACAGACTTGGAGAGGAACGAGCTATAAACAGATCTCTTTTTTGAGCATTCCTGCCCAAAGAGAGATGCTACTTCTGTGGATCCATCCATGACTGCCTTGTCCAAACATGAAAGGACACTTGATAGCACCTCCATAGTCACGAACTCCGGATCTTGCCGCTCTTTTTGCTAGAGCTCCTAAGGCCCAATCCATGAAGTTGAAGACTTCAAGTGTGCGAAATAGACCACCCTTGAGTAAATGGTCCATCTCGCACATTCCCCCCCCCAAGACGCTTTAGCCGACAGTAGAGAGCGTACTTTCTAGAAGATTCTACTAAAGCAGAAAAATCCGCGTTTTTGCAGAAGCCGGAAGGCCTAGCCCCATGGGTTCCTTCGTGTCGTACCAGACACCCGGCTTACTGTCAATCTAGAAGGAGGACACAAAAACACCGTCTTACCTGCCTCCTTCTTAACCAGGAGCCAGTTCTCCAGATTCTTGATGGCCTTCCTCATAGAAAGGGTTGGCCGCATCTTGACAAAAGAAGGGGATTTTGCCAACTTCGTACTTGATAGCAAAGATCCCGGAGAAGGAGGATCAGCTGAACAAAGTGAGTCCCCAAACTCCTGAAGAAGTAATGCAGAAAGTCTCTTATAATCAGAGACTCCTACTTCTTTCGTCTCTTCCTCTCCGAGACTTCCTCCAAAGTTACATTCGGAGAGGGAGACTTCTTCGGTGAAGAAGTCCTGGGCCTGGTATGTGACTCTTATCCTTCAAGAGCTCGTCCGAAGGAGCCGTCCGTTCAATCCCCGAGATCTGTTTCCTCGGTAAAGAACAAAAGTCCGCTCTACTTCTCTCCCTAGGTTCTTGATACCTACTAGGCGAGGATCGAGAGGATCGAGAGCCTGAGTTATTAGGCTCTGGCGCCTATCCGGAGAAAAACTCGTTTCCATTTCGAGCGCTACTATGAGTAGGGCGCGAATCCAAAGTCAGGATCCTTTCAGGCTCTTGGTGCCTGTGAGGAGAGGCGCTGCGCCTACTCTTCTGTAACTCTTAGGAGTAGGGAGAGCGCCTGACAGAAGGCTCCTTTCAGGCTCCTGAATCTTACGAGGAGAGGCGTCAGAGCCTGATAACTCCTGATCTACCAGGATTGATTACGGGCGCAAAATCCTTGGAAAGGCTCTTTTTTAGGCTCTTGCTTGCCGGATTGAGGGAAGCGCTTGCGCCTACTCTTGATCGTCTTACAGGGAGTATGGCGCAAATCCTCGATTAGGCGCCTTTCAGGCTCTCGAAGCCTGCTAGGAGAACGGTAAGCGTCCGTTCTATATACTCTTCCAGGAGTATGGCGCGAACCCCTGTTTAGGTTCTTCGTAGACTCTTGGAACCTACTAGGAGAAGCGCTTGACTCCCTCGAAGAAAGTTCTACCATAAGGTCTTGAGTAACTTAACGAGACTCGATCATCCAGACGTCCTCTCGACGTTGGCGCCTTCTAGACTCATCCTTAGAAGGGGGAGAGCCACTCTCGCTTCTATCTCTCTTATTAGAAGCGTTCTCGTCCTTTTCTACCACTTGGGCAGAGGAGATCCTACTCCTCGGAGATCGTTCGACAGATACGAAAACCGATCGTCTTCTCGCAAGGAGACTCCTTCCGTGCCGTGCGCTATGACTCCTAGCCTTTCCGAGCTTCTACGAGGAAGAATACCATCTTCCCTGCCTCGACGAAGTTTCAAAGGAGTCGTCTACTCTAGGAGGCGAATAGGCTCTTACTGGAGAAGATCGTCTATCATACTCCTCCTTCCTAACAGATCTCTTGACTGGAAGAGAGGCGTCCTTCCTGCGAGCAGGCTCCTTGTGCCTACTAGTCGAAAGCGAGCCTACTAACGAAGAGAGATCTCTTGGAGATCCAACAGGAATCTCTTAGTAGATGACCGAATCCCTTCTGGAGAGGATTCCGGATCCTTCATAGCCTTCTTAGGCGCAGGAGAATACTCCGGAAAAGGCTCCGGGCTGGAGTCTAGAGCGCCTACTCCTGGAGGGGGTTTCCAGGCTCTCTTGAGAGGGCGCGATTTGTAAGAAGAGCTCCATCCTCGTTTTAGGAGAGGACGAATCAGAGTCGCGAAAAACACTTTCCTAAGAGGCTTTTCTATAGCTCTCTATAGCAGCCTGGGACGAGTCTACAGGACCTGCTGAAGGGACGCCTGACCGTTGGGGATACTCTACATCCCCACCCCTTGCGGCTTTCGACATTCCTCCTCCTTGGGCATGGGAGTCTGAAAGAGGTCTAGGCCTAGGAGCGATGCGGAGTCGGTCAGACGCCCCCTCCACTGCACTGGGGACACTGCATTTATCACTAGACACTTCACCCTTACCTTGATTCATATCCCGCAATTGCTGTTGCAAATTGCGGATTGAAGCTTCCACAGCGGCTCTCTCGACACACCATATCTGCGGGTTCGCTGCGGGGGGAAGGAGCTGAAACCAAAAAGGAAGATGGCGAAGCTACTACAGGGTTAGAAATACTATCCTGTTCCGCAGAACAGGATCTACTTGAACTTCTAGCTGAAGCTTTTCTAATCCTATCCTTTTCTAACTTTCTAACATACGAAGTTAGTTCTTTCCATTGTAATTTCAGTTAAGTTCTCACATACATCACACGTATCCTTAACCGAACAATCCCTCCCCCTACATTTTACACAAACAGTGTGAGGGTCCCAAAGTAGCCTTAGGCAACCTCACCTTGCATCCCTCATTTACACATACTCTAAACAGAGTTCCAGGTGTTAACTCGGACATAATTACTAACACAAAGCCGTATGAACCCAACAACCAAAGATCAAATACTTCCCAAATAATCCTCGGCGAAGCAAGCAAGAAATTCTAATCAGGAGCTAACAACAAAGTTGTTGTCAGCACCGGCGACAGAAAAATTCTGTCAGAAAACGGGATGATTCCTATTACCGCCACCCAGCGGCGGTAGGGGGTGATCACCTGACCTACCTGTAGCGTGTGCCGCGAGTTTTGAATTCTGTCGGGCGTCGGAGACATAAGCTAAGTATATATCTGCCGGGTAAGTTGCATGTGTAAAACTTACTAATTCACTATGGTATTTTCTTTAATGAATTGATATTATTGCTGTATAAATTAATATTAATATTTGAAAATAGTAAATCATTTATTTATCATACTAAAAAACATACATCTTTGTAGTATAGAGAGAGAGAGAGAATTATAGTGATTATTTTCGTTGTTGGAAAAATACAAAGAGAGAGAGAGAGAGAGAGAAACTGTGCTAAACTATAAAAGGATTCTTATCTTATCATAATATGTGTTTTTTCAAAAGCATCGTAAACTCGGAGCGTCGGAAGCGTCAGCGTCGTAAACCGCGGAACAAGCGCCGTAACCTCGGAACAAGCGTCGTAACCCAGGGCGGAATTTTCAAGAATATTTAAGAAAAAGCGTCGTAACCTCGGAACGTTGTAAGCCGGACCCGTCGTAACCCGGGGACCGCCTGTATACATATTAAGAGCAATTTTATCATTATTGCATTACTATGACTACTAGAATTCATGGAAATGGTATGTAAATGCATCGGCAAATGTGTGAAGCTCCACTAAATTGGCAACGATGAACTTTTGCCATTCCTAGCATGCAAGCATTAAAGGTTACATTTATTTCAGGCATAAGTACAATTATTAAAAATAAAAAAAAAGTCAAAATAGTAATGTAGACTTGAATCAATGAAAAGTGCTATAAAACAACATTTTTGTAATAAACAATTCACTAATCTGTCGTCTGCTCGCTGATGCTTTTGGCAGCCATATGTACGTACAGGGTGTCCATAAAGTCCCAATACCATTACAAGTATTTATTGCTCAGAAACCAAATAACAGAGTAATGCATTTTTTGTAGAATGTTCTACATTAAAGTTTACATTCAGAGCACTTCATTCAACAAAAAACTACATTACTCTGTTACAAGGTTTCTGAGCAATAAATACTTGTAATGGTATACTGAGCCTTTTAGGGCACCCTGTACATTAAGACAAAAATTGTTCCCGCCATGGCTTCCCTGTCAACATTCTCTCAATATATTTCAAGTGCAATTTGGAGTAAATTAAAAATAAAATGTGTATAATTACCATCAAAAATATGCAATGCAGAGTTTCATTTGTGATGGCAGTAAGGATAACTCCACAATGCTTATTTGATTGTAATTATACATGTTTTAGTCTTAATTCATTCCAAATTGCACTTGAACTACGTTGCGGTTCCTGGTTCCTATGCGCTCACTCCACAAACACAGTTACGGGCAGCACACAAGTACTCGATCTATGAGGTGCAAAGCTTTATTCTCTTAATTGTTTACTTTACTCATTATTTAGTTTAACTTTACTTTGTTACTTCAAAATATTTATTTAATTCATGTCTATTATCCATTTTTTGCAACCAAATTAACCCCAAAAAATTACAGATATTTTTGAAGTACATACGAGCAGATGATGGCAAAATGACTCATTGTTGCCAATCTAGTGGAGCTTCACACATACGCCGATGCATTTACAAACTGTTTCCATGAATTCTAGTTGTCATAGTAATGCAATAATGATAAAATTGTCTAATATGTACGTATATGTACTACAAATAGATACGCTAATTTTATTTATTCTCCGGTTTTGTGTAAGTTTTATACCCAGTTTGGAGGGTAAACACATACCAATCGGTAACACTGATAAACAATTGAAGAGCCCGAACAACACCGTAGGTACCGTTCACAAGCAAAACTGTTGATACTTGTCAGGAATCTAGTTACTTTTTCAACAACAAATATTTTCAAATTAATAATCATGAATATGTAAAAATATTTAAGCAATTCATGACCTTATACTGCCATTTAACTATTTATTTAAATAATTATCTAGTGCACACTTCTTCTTCTACCAAAAATCGTAGTTTCCTTAAAAAAGTAGTGGTTGGAAATCGTTGTTTACGATTTTTGTGAAGAAAGTGCCCCAGCATCTATGGGTACAAGTTTACTGACACAAGCGACTCTGCAAACATCGAGATGACGTCAATCTGATGAATATTCCGAGTTGTAAGTAAACATTTCAAAAGCGTCATGGAGGTAGTGTGCACTGAGTATGGCCAGACTTTTCATTACCCTCTGTTTAATCTTAAAATATGGCCTTAGGGTAAATAACCGCTGTCGATCCATCGTCATCGCGTGGCTCAGCCTTAATCACTCAATATTTAATTGGTGAAACAAGAATACAATTACATCTTTAAGCATACCGTTCAAAAGATTGAAGTTTCGTCAACATAATGTGATATATGAAATCGCCATACTAACTAAAATAAGCATGTGAGCTCTTCGTAAAATGATATTGTTATGATACAATAAAGTTTCATACATACTTACCTGGCAGATATATACATAGCTATCGACTCCGTCGTCCCCGACAGAAATTCAAATTTCGCGGCATCGCTACAGGTAGGTCAGGTGATCTACCGCCCTGCTCTGGGTGGCAGGACTAGGAACTATTCCCGTTTTCTAATCAGATTCTCTCTTCCACCTCTCCTGCGGGGAGGCGGGTGGGTGGGTCTTCAATTGTATATATCTGCCAGGTAAGTATGTATGAAACTTTATTGTATCATAACAATATCATTTTCATACATTCAACTTACCTGTCAGATATATACATAGCTGATTGACACCCTTTGGTGGAGGGCAAGAGACAGCTAACTAACTGACTAGACAGGTAAACAACATATGTTGTAGGTATAAATAAACCTTAGTTCCTACCTTATTAGATGGAAGACTTCGTGGCTACTGCCCAGGAGTCTGCTTCATCTCAAGAGCCTTAGCGAGATAGTGATCTGTGGCCAAGAGTTCTTGTGGATCTGTCGATGGGGTCTCTTCCACTTACTCGACAGAACCTAACTGGCGTTTGTCAATGGGAGCACATCCGCTTATATTGACAACACGCCTTTATTTAGGAGCACACAACCAATCCCGATCACCCGATCCTAACCCGTGTTAGTTCTAAGATTGCCCAGAGTTATCCCCAAACTCTTAGCAAACAACCACAAACTCGAAACTCATACATACAAAAATAAAAATTTTGTACCCCTCTAATAGTCAGCTGTCACTCGATTTCCAAATGAAGAGAAGTGAAGGCCGCTTGTGCGACAACTGACACTCCCATACACCGGAAACACGAGAACACATCCGACAAGAGGGTACGTACACAATTTAAGGATCGGTGCTCTCTCCTTTACCCAGAACCGTCTGTGCTGACACAAACGGACCTAAAGAAAAACATTTCTCATACGTAACTCGCACGTCTTTTAAATAATGAGATGCAAACACGGAGTTGCATCTCCAATAAGTTGCATCCAAAATGTTTTTGAGTGACATATTTCTTTGGAACGCCACAGAGGGTTGCGATTGCCCTCAACTTCGTGGGCTCTCACTCTTAAAAGATTAAAAGAATCATCTGGACAATTCTTATGAGCTTCCATAATAACACTTCTAACAAAGAAAGCTAAGGCGTTCTTGGACATTGCTCTCTTGGGGTCTTTTACTGAGCACCAAAGACCTTTTTGCGAACCCCCAACAATGCTTCTTCCTGTCCAGATAAAATTTTAGAGCTCTAACTGGGCAAAGGGATCTTTCTGCCTCTCTGCCCACCAAACTAGAAAGTCCTTTCACTTCGAAGCTCCTGGGCCAGGGATTCGAAGGGTTTTCGTTTTTGGCAAGAAAGAGAGACTGAAATGAACAACTTGCAGAGTCTCCTTTGAAGCCAACTCTTGATTCAAGGGCGTGCAACTCACTGACCCTTTTTGCCGTTGCAAGAGACATCAGAAACAAACACTTTCTGGTGATGTTACGAAAAGAAGCAGTGTGTAGTGGTTCGAATTCTTCTGAGGAAAGAAATTTAAGAAACCACATTCTAAGTTCCAGCTTGGAACCTTAGGTTCAAGTGACTTTGATGTTTCGAAGGAACGAATGAGGTCGTGCAAATCCTTATCATTCGTTAGATCTAATCCCTTGTTTCTAAAGACTGCTGACAGCATACTCCTGTACCCCTTAATAGTCGGTACGAGAGATGCGACTTTTCTCTAAGAAACAGAAGGAAATCCGCAATTTCGGTCACAGAGGTACTGGAAGAGGACAGCTTCTTCGACCTGCACCAGCTTCTGAAAACTTCCCACTTCAATTGGTACACTCGCCTAGTAGATGATCTGCGGGCTCTAGCAATTGCGCTTGCTGCCTGGCGAGAAAACCCTCTCGCTCTGACAAGTCTTTCGATAGTCGAAAGGCAGTCAGAGCAAGAGCGGGTAGATTTTGATGGTACCTCTCGAAGTGGGGTTTGTTTGAGCAGATCTATTCTGTTTGGAAAGAGATCTGGGGAAGTCCACTGTCCACTCCATCACCTCTGTGAACCAAATTTGAGCTGGCCAATACGGAGCAATCAGAGTCATTTTGGTTCCTTCGGATGCCACGAATTTTCTGACCACTTCCCCAGTATCTTGAACGGGGGAAAAGCGTAAACGTCTATCCCTGACCAGTCCAGGAGGAAGGCGTCTGTTGCATAAGCCCGGGGATCTTCCACCAGGGCACAAAATGTGTCTATCCTGTTTTGGAGAGGAATGTGGCGAAAAGATCTATTTGAGGCTTCCCCAAAGGAGCCAAAGGCTCTGACAGACTTCTGAGTGGAGTGTCCATTCTGTGGGAAGGACCTGGAACCTCCTGCTCAGTCTGTCCGCTCTCACATTCCTCTCCCCTTGGACAAACCTCGTTAGAAGAACTACCTTCCTTTGGTTCGCCCAAATCAACAGATCTCTTGCCAGCTCGTACAGAGCGAAAGAGTGCGTCCCTCCTTGTTTCTTGACATAAGCCAGAGCTGTCGTATTGTCTGAGTTTATCTGTACGACCTTGCCTCTGACTATGTGTTCGAAGCTCTTTAGCGCAAGGTGAATTGCTAAAAGCTCCTTGCAATTTATGTGCCATGACACCTGTTCTGCCGACCAGGTGCCTGACACTTCTTTGGATCCCAATGTTGCACCCCAGCCCGACTCCGAGGCGTCTGAGAACAATGTCAGGCTTGGGTTCCGTACTTGCAGGGACACTCCTTTGTTTCTTTTTAAGGGAATCAACCACCACTTTAAATGATTTTTTATTTTCCTCCGAGATTGGAAACGTGTCGAGAGCTGTCCTGTCTTCCAACTCCAACTTCTTCTCAGGAAGAACTGAAGCGGACGAAGATGTAGTCTTCCTAGGCGAAAGAACTGTTCGAGCGAGGAAAGGGTCCCCAGAAGGCTCAGCCATTCCCTCGCTGAAGTGCGCTCTTTCCCTAAGAAGTTCGATACTGTGGCACAGCCTTTCTTTATTCTCTCTTGAGAGGGAAAAAACTCGAAAACCCCGAGAATCCATCTGAATCCCCAGATAAACCACGTTCTGGCTGGGGATCATCTGAGACTTCTCGAGGTTCACGATCAATCCCAATGATTTTGTCAATTCCAGAGTGTTGACAGGTCCTCCAAACACTGCTTTTGAGACCTGGCTCTGATGAGCCAGTCGTCCAGGTACAGGGAGACGTTTATCCCTTTCAAATGTAAATGTCTTGCTACATTTTTCATCACGTCTGTGAAGACTTGAGGAGCCGTGGAAAGGCCGAAAACACAGGGCCCTGAATTGATAGATTCTTCCCTCGAACATAAATCGAAGGTACTTCCTCGACGAATGGTGGATCGGGGATGTGGATAAATATGCGTCCTGAAGGTCTAGGGACGCCATCCAATCTCCTTGCCGCAGTGCTGCAAGGACTGAAGCAGACGTTTCCATGCTGAACTTCTGTTGTTCTACGAATTTGTTCAGCGCACTTACATCCAGTACCGGTCTCCATCCCCCCGAGGCTTTTGCTACAAGAAACAAGCGATTGTAAAACCCCGGGGAGCTGCAATCCAGCACTAGCTCTATTGCTCTTTTGTCCCACATCTGTTCCACCATTTGACGAAGAGTATCCATCAGAACAGGGTCCCTGTATCTGGCGGACAATTCCTCGTGATGTGTCAAGGGAGGAATGTCCTTTAATGGGATGAGATAACCCTTCTTGATGATCGACATCGTCCAAGGATTCGCTCTATGTCTCCCAGGCTTTCGCAAAGGAATGTAACCTGGCTCCTACAAGGTGTCTGGAGGACAGAATTCTCACTTTCCTTTCTTAAAGGGACGGAAGGAAGACCTGCCCCTCTTTTCGGTTGACTTCCTTCTGGTGATAGATCTAGCTGGAAGGCCTCCTCGAAAGGGCTGCTGCTGCGCTGGACGAGCCACTTTCTTTTCCTCACTGGCACAGGCCTATTTTTTCCTTGAGGATTGTTCTAAGGAGATCCTGGGTGGCCTTTTCAGTCAGAGATGCGCAATATCCTTCACCAACTGCGAGGGAAAAGGTGTTCTGAGAGAGGCGCAAACAATAAGGCGGCTCTTTGCGAAGGAGAGACGGCCTTCGTGAGGAAAGCACTGTGAACCGCCCTCTTCTTTAAAACTCCTGCACCAAAGAGGGAGCATACTTCAGCCGATCCATCCTGAACAGCCTTGTCAATGCATGTGAGGATGCTATTTAGGGTTTCTGGGTCCAGTTGTTCCTTTTCATGAGATTTCTTGGCCAGAACCCCAAGGGACCAATCTAAGAAGTTAAAAACTTCTAAAGTGTGAAAAAGCCCTTTGAGGAGGTGGTCCGTTTCCGAAAGCCCCCATGTTACTTTTGCTGCATTCAAGGCGTGTCTTCTCGATGAATCTACTAAACTCGAGAAGTCTGACTCAGCTGAAACGGACAGAGATAATCCCATATTTTCTCCCGTTTCGTACCAAATGCCTCTCCTCCCTGTAAGTTTAGCGGGAGGCATACAAAAGACCGTCCTTCCTAACTCCTTCTTCTTCTTGAACCAGGAGTCAAGAGATTGAAGCGCCCTCCTCATAGATATAGCAGGCTTCATTTTTAGGAAAGAGGAAGACTTGTGTGTTTTCGTGCTCGAGAACAGAGAGCGTGGAGAAGGAGGAGCGGCTGGCGTTAACGGAGTCTCATATTCTTCCAAGAGAAGGGACGAAAGAACTTTGTAATTAGAAGATCCTTCCTTCATTTATCCTCGAGGCATCTTCTGGGTTCATAGGCTCGGAAGGGGAAGGCTCCCTTCTTTCTTCTGTTTCTTCCCTTACTCTCTTTCTTTCTGAAGAAGCACTCCTAATTGAAGAGGGGCTAAGAGTTACCCTCTCTTTGCTAAAAGATTGACGCTTGGATGACTCAGGCTCTTCATACAAGGAATGCGCCTGGTGTACAGCAGGAGTATCTCGCCTGGCAGGAGTAACGTGTTTGGAATACTCCTGGCGCTTGGCAGGCGCAGCGCGCCTCGAATACTCCTGGCTTCTAGTAGGCGCATCTTGCTCCGAATACTCCTGGCGCCTGGGAGGAGTATTAAGTTCAGAATACTCCTGGCGCCTGGGAGGAGTATAAGGCTCGGAATACTCCTGGCGCCTGGGAGGAGTATTAAGTTCAGAATACTCCTGGCGCTGGGAGGAGTAATCGAGGTCCGAAGACTCCTGGCGCCTGGCAGGAGTACGTCGCTCCAAATACTCCTGATCCTTGGAATGCGTCTGGTGTTTAGTAGGAGTATTGATCCCGGTAGGCGCTTTCCGTTTAACAAAGCGCTCTACTCCTAACAGGACCTTCCTCTTCATTAACTCTTGGCGCTTGGTTGAAGATCTTGAATGTTGTACTGCATACTCGCTCTTTGCGCCTACTCGGAGCCTGGCTCCTGGTTGGAGCCGCACTTTTGACAGGATTAAACTTCCTTTCTTACTTCTCTCTTTGTCTAACGCATTGCTCCCCCCAGAGATGGCCGCTTGTGCGACAACTCCCTGAAGGGTGCGTCGCGCCCGACAGGAGATCGGTATTTAGATCTTTTAATAGGAAGCCTATCATCTTCTTACGCGTAGGCTCCTTATATAGAGCTCCTACTAACGAGGCTAATTGTTCTTGCATATTCATAAATTTCCTGGTTGAGGAATCTTCGAACCAGGAGAGGGAGATCTGGAAGGCGCTCTAGGATCTCTTCCAGACCCAGAGTCTGAATGTATTCTAGCCTTCTTTATTACCGAAGGCGCTCCTTCTTCAGAGAAGCGCTCGGGACTAGAATTGAGTTCATGTTTTTTCATACCCTCTCAGCGGACGGGAAAGTTTCGACCCTCCTTCATCCTCTTCTCGGAGAGGGTGAACTAGAAGACGAAAAGCATCTCGAAGGACGCTTTTCCTATAGCGGTCCTTGGCAGTTTGTGATATGATCGATTCTGCCGAAGGGACACCTGATCGTTGGGGATTCTCCACAACCCCGTACGGCTTTCGACTTTCCTTCTCCTCCGGGCCAGGGAGCTTGGAAGAGGTCTAGGCCTAGGGAGCGTCGCAGAGACGACCAGACGCCCCCTCCACTACATGGGGACATAATATCACTAGCGAAACCACATTCACTTTCCTTACCTTCCAATGCTGCCATTTTTTCCTGCATTTTCTGAAGGGAAGCTCTGAGTTCCGCTATTTTCCGAAGCAGAACTAGAGGGATTAGCAATTTGTGAACGGGCTGAAACAGAATGGGCATGATTATCCGAGGAAGAAGCTACAGAACTAGACAGTAAATCATGAGATGTAGACATTCTGCGGGTTTTATAGGCCGCCTTCCTCTCTCTATCTTTCTCTAACTTCTTCAAGTAAGAAGTTAGATTCTTCCACTCTTGTGCACTCAATTTCTCACACTCGTTACACGTATTCTCAATCGAGCATTCAACCATTCTACACCCACTACAAGTAGTATGAGGATCTACCGAAGCTTTCGGAATCCTCACCTTACAGCCCTCATTCACACACACTCTGAAACTAACACTAGAGTCAGACATATTCACGAATTCCAAAAACCAAGTCCAAAAAAAACAGTCCACGATAGCGAATGCCAAACAACGATCCAAGTACGTCACCAAAATATCAGCGAGAAGATGATCAAAAGCGTTGCGAAAAAACGAATTCTAGTCAGGAGGAAGTAACAACAATGTTGATACAGCCGGCGACAGAGAGAATCTGATTAGAAAACGGGAATAGTTCCTAGTCCTGCCACCCAGAGCAGGGCGGTAGATCACCTGACCTACCTGTAGCGAGTGCCGCGAAATTTGAATTTCTGTCGGGGACGACGGAGTCGATAGCTATGTATATATCTGACAGGTAAGTTGAATGTATGAAAATATGTTTTCAAGGCAGTTTTGAAATCCAATATGGCGGCAACCGCGTGACTTACCGTTTGTAACCACAGACAATCCACCATCTTTCCCAGCACTCATTTGAACAATGTTAGCATATATATTTAACGTTTATTGATCTTACTCAAGATTGCAGTTGTAATCAGCACAATAAAACATTTTGTTGCCTATATTAGTGAAAGTATAAAACTTTTTGGTAAATCTTAAGAAGCGCTCCGGCTGATTTTGAGTAAAAATATGTTCATACATTGAAACAAAGTATGTTCTAAGAAAGAAGGAAATTAGTGGCGGAAAGTCCTGTCAGTCTAAAAAAAACAACTTGAATATTTGAACCTACAGAAAAAACAAAGTCCTTTATGTTATTGTCTCTGTCGTATCACCTATTTTACCGAGCTCCTGTTCGTTCGTTTGTGCGATGCGCAGTCTCAAATTGTCATGGGGAAACCACACCTTCCGAATGACATCACAAAAAAAAACTCCACCCAAAAAGTGACATCATTAGACAATAAACAATCGTAAATAAGTACGTTTCAGTTTTCTCTGACAGGGAAGTAAGTCGAGTCACTTTAACCAATGACAAGGTATTTAGTAAGTGTTACCGAGTCCTGTTTTTGGGGGCAAATATACCTATTTTCCCCTAATTAAGTGTTAGTTGAGCCAGTACCATGAGTGATTGCCAGGACCATCTTCACGCTCTGATTTTGCTGCCGAGGAAAGTTTTCCATTAGTGTGAAAACTGTTATGTCAACTACAGAGATTTCACTCATTATTATTATGGGAATATTGAAAGATTGGTCACTTTTGCCCAAAATCACGGGCTAATTAAAAGTGAACAAATTTGCCCCACATGTCAATCAAAGTGTCGTCTTGATTACAAGAAAAATGCCTTTCACTGTGATAAAAGTTATGTAGCCTCCAAGAAAAAGAGACATGGTTGAGAAATCTCATCTGGGTGTTGAAACAAATTTAACATTTTGTTTTTTATTTGTGTCCAGTTGGTTCTCATATAAGTTTGCTCATTTTGAGCTTCACATCAGCGATCCGACCATCAATGATTGGTGCTCATTTTGTAGGGAGATGATAGTGAACTGGGCATTCAGACAGTCTCACAAAATTGGAGAGGAAGGGAAAATAGTTGAAATTGATTGATGAGTCAAATATAATGTGGGGAGAATTATAGAGGGTCAGTGGGTATTTGGGGGCATTTGTAGGGAATCTAGGGAGTGCTTTATGGTTCCCGTTAACAACGAAATTCAGAAGTGTTGCTTGGTGTCATTAAGGAGTATATTGAACCAGGAACAACAATAATTTCCGACTGCTGGAAAGGATATGACTGTCTGACAAAGGAGGGCTATAACTACAAGTGAATCACAGTGTTAACTTTGTGGATCCTGAAACACTTGCCCATACAAACACTATTGAGAGGCAGTGGAGAGATGTCAATAATTTGGTGCCAAAATATGGGCGACGCAAAAAACATTTTGTGGGGTATTTAGCAGTGTCTTATTTTAAACTACAGATACAAAACCCCTTACAAAGGCTACACACTTTTGTCAAAGCTGCTGCTGCATTGTATCCTCCACTCTAAGGCAAGTTATTCCTTGTACATTTTGATTATCGTGTGAAATATGCTGTCAATTGAGCCCTGGGGCTAGTGCGCAGAGCAAAGCAATACTTCTTGCCAGAACATACAAGCTTGCCAAGAATATTTAAATATGCGGATAAGGCGCGAAGTGCCGTTCCGCCATGTTCTTACTGACAGCGCACATTAACAAGAAAATCAGTGGTTCACAGATATCCACTCGCTCCCATAGGTGCTTGCCAAGAATCATTAAAAAAGTGGATTAGGCGCGTAGCGCCGATCCGCCACCCGCTAGCCTCGGTTAGCCGCTCCTTTTATATGTAAAGGGTCAATGTTTTGTACCCAGAGTAAAGGGTCAACCACAGAATTATGTACCCTCATTTGTGTCTACACCGGAATTATGAAATTTCAGGACCCCCCCACCCACAACCCACAAACCCCCCCAGTTCCCCACAGTGGTCCCCCAGGATTGTGAGATGGGAAAAGGGGTGTAGTAATTACTTAATGCGGCCAACAGAAATGCTAAATTTTAGCATAATCAACTACATGTGCATTGGAAATTTTTTTTTTCTGCAGACAAGAAACGGAGCTCTTACATATTAAGATTTACCAACTTTTTATTCCTGGGGTCATGGTTTGAACTGAAATTCATTTTTACCTTGTAATCAGTGGTTTTATCCTCACTGCCATCACAACTGAAACTCCACAGTGCTTATTTGATTGTAATTATACACATTTTGGTCTTGATTCACTCCAAATTGCACTTGAAACACGCTGTGGTTCCTGGTTCCTAAGCGCTCACTCCACGAACACAGTTACAGGCAGCACACAAGTACTCGATTTATGAGATGCAAAGCTTTATTCCCTTAAGGGGGCCGGCCGGAACCCCTATACAGGCAGTCGACGGGTCCGGCTTACGACGTTCCGAGGTTACGACGCTTTTTCTTAAATATTCATTGAAAAATCCGCCCTGGGTTACGACGCTTGTTCCGAGGTTACGACGCTGACGCTTCCGACGCTCCGAGTTTACGACGCTTTTAAAAAATCATACTATGATAAGAATCCTTTATAGTTTAGCACAGTCTCTCTCTCTCTCTCTCTCTCTCTCTCTCTCTCTCTGTATTTTCCGACGAAAATAATCACTAATTAGTGTATTTTGATGTTTATTTTCATGACTAAATACATTTTTATGATACAAAAATGATTTACTAATTTTCAAATATTAATTTTGATTAAAACTGTATTAGTAAGTTTAATAAGTTGAAATGATATCACATAATAAAAATAATAATTCTCTCTCTCTCTCTCTCTCTCTCTCTCTCTCTCTCTCTCTCTCTCTCTCTCTCTCCTACAAAGATGTATGTTTTTTTTTGTATGATATAAATGATTTACTATTTTCAAAATATTAATATTAATTTATACAGCAATAATATCAATTCATTAAAGAAAATACCATAGTGGATTAGTAAGATTTTAGCTTATATTTAAAAATTATGGAAGAATGAAGGAAATCCAGTCTTCAAGTAACTTCCAGTACCTTTCTCGAGATCCAGGTACTAAAACTGTCAGATATATCAAGTTCTGTGACAGCCAGGAGGGGGAAGAGCTGTAGTGTTGCAATCACATGGTCCTCAAATTTTCCCCTTTCTCTCTCTCTCTCTCTCTCTCTCTCTCTCTCTCTCTCTCTCTCTCTCTCTCTCTCCTCTCTCTCTCTCTCTCTCTCATTTACTGAGACTCGAGATTTTTATGTACTTGTACTATTTGTTTTTAATACTTTCAAATAATAATAATAATAAGAATAATAATAATAATAACTGTAATTACAAAATTCATATGTGATAGTATTTTAAAGAAATACAATACGCACTAATCTATCCATGTCACTTTTAATTAAGGTTAACTCTCTCTCTCTCTCTCTCTCTCTCTCTCTCTCTCTCTCTCTCTCTCTCTCTCTCTCTCTCTCTCTCTTTTACACACAAGATAATAATGTGTCATAGTGGTAACTCCCTCCCTTTCTTTCGCTGGAAGCGTTATAAGTATTTTTTGAGAGAACAGAGAGAGATAAACTCTCTCTCTCTCTCTCTCTCTCTCTCTCTCTCTCTCTCTCTCTCTCTCTCTTTTACCGAGATGAAAGAATTTTTATGGTACTAGTATGTAAAATGTTTATTGATAATTTCAGTTATTTAATAATAATAATAATAATAATAAAACTTTAATTACAAAATTCATAATGGTCGTATTTTAAAGAGATGAAAATTACCTTTCCATTTCACTTGTAAGGATAATTCCTCTTTCTTACTGAGATGAGAGAATTTTTATGGTAGATGCACGTGTTTATTATATTTTCAAATAATAATAATAATAATAATAGAAGTAGTAATAATACGATAACTAATTTCAAAAGAAAAATGATATTGTTATAATACAATAAAGTTTCATACATACTTACCTGGCAGATATATACTTAGCTAAGACTCCGTCGTCCCCGACAGAAATTCAAATTTCGCGCCACTCGCTACAGGTAGGTCAGGTGATCTACCGGCCTGCCCTGGGTGGCAGGACTAGGAACCATTCCCGTTTTCTATCATATTTTCTCTCTTCCACCTGTCTCCTGCGGGGAGGCTGGGTGGGCCATTAATCGTATATATCTGCCAGGTAAGTATGTATGAAACTTTATTGTATTATAACAATATCATTTTCATACAATGAACTTACCTGTCAGATATATACTTAGCTGATTGGCACCCTTTGGTGGAGGGTAAGAGACAGCTAAAATGGAATAGACAGGTAAACAACATATGTTGTAGGTATAAAAGAAAAACCTTGGTTCCTACCTGATAGGTGGTAGACTTCGTGGCTGTTGCCCGGTAGTCTGCATCACCTCAAGACTTTAGCGAGATATGCGATCTATGGCTAAGAGTTCTTGTGGGTCTGTCGATGGGTATATGAACCGCTTACTCGGCAGAGCCTGAAAGGACTTTGTCAATGGGTACTGGACCACTTCTATGACAACACACCTTATGAAGGAGCACACAACCAATCCCGACACCTGATCCTAACCACCATGTTAGTATAAAGAATTGTTCTGAGTTATCCCCGAACTCATTACAAACAACCATAACTCGAAAAGCTAATACGCATTCGTACAAAAATTCCAAAAAAAATTTTTAATACTCCTCCAAAAGATATCACAAGAGTTCCTTACTGAACAACAGTGACTGGCCGCCTGTGCAGCACCGAGCCCTCTTCGTCAGCAGAAATCTAGAACATATCTAGTAGAAGGTATGTACAAAGTTAAGGATTGGTGTTTGCTCCCGTACCCAGTATCGTATCCGCCGATATGAAAGGCCCCAGAGAAAAACATTTCTCGTAGGTCACGCGAACGTCTTTAAGATCTTATAGTGAGATGCAAATACCGAGTTGCACCTCCAATATGTCGTATCAAGGATTTTCTTTAGCGACATATTCTTCTAAAGAGAGAGACGTCGCCACTGCTCTAAACTTCATGAGCTTTTACTCTTAAGAGTGGAAAAGAGTCGTCAGGACAGAACTTGTGAGCATCTGTAATGACGCTCCTTATGAAGAAAGCTAATGCATTCTTTGACATGATTCTTGTGGGGTCCTTAATCGAACACCAAAGACCTTGCCTAGAGCCTCCCATTTGTTTCTTCCTTTGTAAGTAGAACTTCAAGGCTCTTACAGGGCAAAGAGACCTTTCTGTTTCTCTACCCACGAGACTCGATAAGCCTTTAATCTCGAATCTCTTGGGCCAGGGATTCGAGGGGTTTTCGTTTTTCGCTAGAAAAAGTGTTCTAAACGAGCAGAAGGCCGAGTCTCTGTTGAAGCCGACTTCATCTTCAAGGGCGTGAAGTTCACCAATTCTTTTGGCTGTCGCCAAAGATAAGAGAAACAAGCATTTCCTCGTTAAATCCCTAAACGAAGCTAAATGAGGAGGCTCGAATCTTTCAGACGAAAGGAACTTGAGAACTACATCCAGGTTCCAGCTGGGAGGAGTTAGTTCCTTAGACTTTGTTGTTTCAAACGATCTAATAAGGTCGTGCAGATCTTTATTATCAGCAAGCTCTAGGTCTCTATTTCTGAAGACTGCCGAAAGCATGCTCCTGTATCCTTTTATAGTAGATACAGACAAGTGAGAGTCCTCTCTCAGGAACAAAAGGAAATCAGAGATTTCGGTTATAGAGGTACTGGAGGAGGACAACTTCTTAGACTTACAGCGTCTAGTGGAAGCTCTGCGGGCTCTAGCGATAGCGCTTGCAGCTTTGCGAGAAAACCCCCTCGCTCTGACAAGTCTTTCGATAGTCGAAAGGCAGTCAGAGCGAGAGCGGGGAGGTTTTGATGAAACCTCTCGAAGTGTGGCTGTCTGAGAAGATCCATCCTTCTTGGAAGGGATCTGGGGAAGTCTACTGTCCACTCCAGCACCTCTGCAAACCAATCCTGTGCTGGCCAAAAAGGGGTGGGGGCTATCAGGGTCATTCTTGTTCCGTTGGACACTACAAACTTTCTCAACACTTGCCCCAGGATTTTGAAAGGGGGAAAAGCGTACACGTCTACATGAGGACCCAGTCTAGCAGGAAGGCGTCGACCACGAGAGCTCTTGGGTCTTCCACCACTGAGCAAAAGACTTCCAGCCTTTTGGAAAGGAATGTGGCGAACAGGTCTACATGAGGAGTGCCCCAAAGATCCCAAAGACTCTGACACACCTCTGAATGAAGGGTCCACTCTGTGTGAAGGACCTGGCTTCTCCTGCTCAGTCTGTCTGCCCTGACGTTTCTCGTACCCTGAACAAATCTTGTCAGGAGGGAGATGATTCCTCTGGGAGGTCCAAAGTAGCAGATCTCTTGCTATTTCGTATAGGAACAAGGAGTGTGTTCCTCCTTGTTTCCAAATGTAGGAAAGGGCGGGGTAGTGTTGTCCACATTCACTTGGACCACACTGTTTGTCACAAAAGGTTCGAAGAACTTTAGAGCCAAGTGTACTGCCAGAAGTTCTTTGCAATTTATGTGCCAGGACACCTGTGCTGCCTTCCAGGTGCCTGACACTTCTCTCGGTCCTAGTGTTGCTCCCCAACCCTTCTCCGATGCGTCTGAATATAACACTCGGCTTGGGTTCGGAACTTCCAGAGAAATTCCCTTCTCTTTTAGAGGGGACAAAAAAACCACCATTGCAGGTGTGGTTTTCATTTCCATTGGAAGGAAGAAAACTGTCGGAGAGAAGTCCCGTCTTCCAATCCATGACTCCTTAGGAAAAACTGAAGAGAACGAAGATAAGAAGTCTTTCCTAGAGGAAAGAAACTGTTCGAGCGAGAAAGGGTCCCTAGAAGGCTTAACCATTCCCTCGCCGAAGTTCGTTCTTTTTTTTTCCCTAAGAAGAGAGAGACTTTTTCCAAGCCTCTCACGATTCTGTCTTGTGAAGGAAATACTCGAAACCAAGAGAATCATCTGAATCCCAGATAGACTAAGTTCTGTCTGGGGATCAGCTGTGACTTCTCGAGGTTCACGAGTAGTCCAACGACATTTATCAGGTCTAGGGTCAAAGAAAGGTCCTCCAAACACTGTCTCTCTGTTCTGGCCTGATGAGCCAATCGTCCAGATATAGAGAGATGTTGACGCCTTTGAGGTGAAGAAACCTCGCCACATTCTTCACCAGGTTTTGTGAAGACCTGAGGAGCTGTGGACAGGCCGAAACACAAGGCCCTGAACTGAAAGATCCTTCCCCCCGTCATGAAACGGAGGTAACTTCTTCGAACGAAGGGTGAAATCGGGACATGAAAATAAGCGTCCTGGAGATCCAGCGACACATCAAATCTCCTTGTCGTAAAGCCGCAAGGACTGAGGCCAAAGTCTCCATAGAGAACTTCTCCTTTAGAACAAACTTGTTCAGAGCGCTGACGTCTAGTACCGGTCTCCAGCACCCCCCAGGCTTTCGCAACCAGAAATAGACGATTGTAAAAACCCCGGAGAGTTTTGCTCCAGTACTAATTCTATAGCTCGTTTGTCCACATTTGATCCACCATCAGACGAAGAGTATCCCTCAGTACAGGGTCCCTGTATCTGGCTGACAGTTCCCGCGGAATAGTCGTTAGGGGAGGACTGTCCTGGAAGGGGATAAGATATCCCTTCCTGATTATAGACATCGAAGAGGCGTCCCGACCGAGTTTGTGAATGTCCAGGCGTCTGCAAATTACGAGAAGCCTGGCACCCACGGGGTGTTTGGAGGTTGGCTGTCTCACTTCCCTTCTTAAAGGGAGGGGAAGTAGTTCTACCTCTCCTCTCAGGGACCTCTCCTTTTTTGAGGGAGCTCTGGAGGGAGGGCCTCCTCGAAAGGGCTGAACAATAGAAGTAGGTCCTTTCTTGTCAACCGCAACAAGGGGTATCTTCTTCCTTCGCAGTCTGAAAGGAGAAGATCTTGTGTCGCCTTCTCAGTCAGTGAGCGAGAAATGTCCTTCACTAACTGCGAAGGAAACAGAAGTCTGACATGGGAGCGAAAACCAGGGCTGCTCTCTGGAGTGTGAAACCGCCTTGGTTAAGAAGGCACTAAAAATACTCCTCTTCTTAAGGAGTACCGCTCCAAAGAGGGGAGGAGACTTCTCCCGATCCGTCTTGTACTGCCTGTCAATACATGACAGTATACCTAAGAATGACTTCGGGGTCTAGACCTTCCGAGTCATGAGCCTTCTTAGACATCACCCAAGGGACCAGTCTAGGAATTAAAGACTTCCAAAATATGGAAGAGTCCCTTGAGGAGATGATCAGTCTCAGAAATCGCCCAAGTCACATGAGCTCCGTTCAAAGCGTGTCTACGCGATGAATCAACCAAGGTTGAAAAGTCCGCTTCAGCCGATGCTGGGAGAGAAAGGCCCATGTTCTCCCCAGTTCGGTACCACACACCTCTTTTTTCCCGAAAGTATGGCTGGAGGCATACAGAAGGTGGTTCTGACCAGTTCCTTCTTTGACAACATCCACTTGTCAAGCGACTGTAGAGCTCTTTTCATAGAGATAGTCAGTCTCATCTTCAAAACCGACGAAGACTTAGGTACGATCGCACTCGAAAAAGTGATCGAGGTGAAGGAGGAGCAGCAGGAGTCAACGAATCTCCATACTCTTGCAAAAGAAGGTCTGTCAAAACATGATATTGTTAAGATACAATAAAGTTTTGTACATACTTACCTGGCAGATATATACTTAGCTATAGACTCGGTCGTCCCGACAGAATTTCAAAACTCGCGCACACGCGACAGGTAGGTCAGGTGATCCACCATTCCCGCCGCTGGGTGGCGGGGTCTGAACTATTCCCGTTTTCTAAGCCATAATTTCTCTTCCACCTGTCTCCTGAGGGGAGGCTGGGTGGCCATTAATCGTATATATCTGCCAGGTAAGTATGTACAAACTTTATTGTATCTTTAACAATATCATTTTTGTACAAGTAACTTACCAGCAGATATATACTTAGCTGATTGGCACCCTTGGTGGCGGGCAAGAGATAGCTAAAAACAAAATAATACTTAACTAAATACATTAAAAAACAGGGAAAAAACAACCTATGTTCTTGGATAACATAATCCATAGTTCCTACTTATTGGGCTGAAGACTTCATGACTACTGTCGATGAGTCTGCTTGCCTCAAGAGTTTCAACGAGGAATGAACTATGGTTGAATAACTCTTTGGATCGTGTCAATGGGGGCTAGCCCGCTTACGCGACAGAGCCTATACTGGATCGTACCAATGGGGCTGACCCACTTACATGGTAGAGCCTTGACCTTTTTGTCATATCAATGGAGACTCGCCCTCTTACATGACAGAGTTTAAGGTTATTAAACAATCACAAAGAGCACTGAAAGCCAATCCCGATCACCTGACCATGTTAGTCTTGTTACAATCTATGAATTGTAAGAGGGTCCCTATTCCCTCTGACAATTAACCAATAAAAACAACCACCAATAAACAGTAATTAAGCCTTAAACTAAATAGGAAGGATTAGCCTCAGCCCCTTCTCCCAGCACTGAATTCGCCGAAACATACGCTCCCAGAGCAAAGCACGTTTTCGTACGAAATTTTAACCATCTCTTAGGTAATTCGAGGCGAACACCGAATTACATCTCCAATATGTCGACTCTTAAGAGCCTGAAGCGACCATAGTTTTGTGAAATGCCATCGACGTAGCTATGGCTCTCACTTCAATGCGCGCTCACTCTGAGAACCTTGAAATGCTCTTCTTCGCATTTAAGGTGAGCTTCCCTTATTACATCTTTTATGAAGAATGTAAGGGTCGTTCTTAGAAATCGCTCTTTTCGGATCTCTTACAGAGCACCAAAGACTTTGCTTCTGTACCTTTCAGCAACTTCTTCTTCTCCAGGTAGAAACTTGAGTGCCCGGACTGGACACAAAGTCCTTTCTAGTCTCTCCCTGTTAATGAAGATATTCCTTTTATCTCAAAGCTTCTTGGCCAAGGCTTTGAGGGATTTTCATTTTTCGCTAAAAGTGGTTGAAAGGAGCAAATCGCTGAATCTTTCTTAAACCCCACTTTACCTTCCAAAGCTTGCAACTCGCTCACTCTCTTGGCTGTTGCTAACGCAAAAAGGAATAAAAGCTTTCTTGTTAAGTCCCTAAACGAAGCTGCGTGAGACGGTACGAATTTTTCCGACATTAGGAACTTGAGGACCACATCCAAGTTCCAGCTAGGCTTCTTGAATACATGTTCTTTCGTGGTCTCAAAAGACCTTATAAGGTCATGAAGATCTTTATTGTTTGTCAGATCTATTCCTCTATGTCGAAAAAAAAACTGAGGCCAGCATACTTGCTGTAACCCTTCACTGTTGAAACTGCCAGGTTACAGTCTTTTCTCAAATATAGGAGAAAATCTGCGATTTCATTCAGTTACAGAGGTACTGGAGGAGGTATTTTCTTTTCCCTACACCATCTTCTAAACAACTCCCACTTCGACTGATATACTTTAGAATGGGAGACCTTCTGGCTGGTTTTGCAATAGCCTTCGCCACTTCTCGTGAAAAGCCCCTTGCTCTGACAAGTCCTTCGACAGTCTGAAGGCGGTCAGACTTACGAGGGGGGGCGGGGGAGGTTTTTTGTGAAACCTGTCGAAGTGGGGTTGTTTGAGAAGATCGTTCCTTAGTGGAAGCGATCTTGGAAAATCCACTAACCACTCCAGCACCTCTGTGAACCAATCGAGAGCCGGCCAAAAGGGAGCGATGAGGGTCATTCTTGTTCCTTCCGAGCAAGCGAACTTCCTCAACACTTCTCCTACTATCTTGAAAGGAGGAAAAGCGTACGCGTCCAAGCCCGTCCAATCTAGGAGAAAGCTGTCTACTGCTACTGCTTGAGGGTCCGAGATCGGGGAGCAATAGGTTTCTAATCTGTGATTCTTGTTGGTCGCGAACAGGTCTATATTGGGCCTTCCCCACAGATGCCAAAGTTGTTGGCAAATCTGAGGATTGAGAGTCCATTCCGTGGGTAGGACTTGTTCTTTTCTGCTTAACAGATCTGCCCGGACATTTTTCTCTCCCTGTACAAACCTTGTGAGGAGAGAGATCTTCCTTTCCTGTGCCCAAATCAGCAGATCCTTTGCTGACTCGTACAGGGAAAAGGAATGCGTCCCCCCTTGCTTCTTTATATACGCGAGGGCTGTTGTGTTGTCCGAGTGAATCTGAATCCCCAGACTGAGACCTGTTCTCGAAATGAACCAAAGCTAGATGAATGGCTGTTAGCTCTTTCTTGTTGATGTGCCAGGACACTTGTTCTCCTTCCCAAATGCCTGACACTTCTTGCGAACCTAGGGTCGCTCCCCACCCTGAATCTGAGGCGTCTGCAAACAACGCTAGGCGCGGGTTCTGTAAGCGAAGGGAGATTCCTTTGCTTAGTTTCTGTGGATCTAACCACCAACGGATATTCTCCTTGATCCGTTTCGAGATTGGAAAAGTCTCTCCCAGATTGTTGGACTTCCAATCCCACTTCTCCTTCAGATAAAATTGAAGGGGTCGTAGGTGAAGTCTTCCTAAGGAAACGAACTGTTCCATCGAGGAGAGGGTCCCCAGCAAGCTCATCCATTCCCTCGCGGAACAACGTTCTTTCCTTAAGAAGACTGACACCTTTTCTAGGCAGCGTTCTCTCCTTTCCTGGGAAGGATACGCTAGAAAATCCCGAGAATCCATCTGAATCCCCAGATAGACAATACTTTGCTGGGGAGTCAGCATGGATTTCTCGTGATTTACTAAAAGTCCTAAGGACTTTGTCAACTTTAGAGTAACTAAAAGGTCCTCCAGACATTTTTTCTCCGATTGGGCTCTTATTAGCCAATCGTCCAGATATAACGAGATCCTGATCCCTTCCAGATGTAGCCAATAAGCTACATTCTTCATGATGTCCGTAAAGACTTGAGGGGCAGTCGAAAGTCCGAAGCACATCGCTCGGAACTGGAACACTTTCCCTTGGAACATGAACCTCAGATATTTCCTTGCTGCCGGATGAATTGGCACATGGAAATACGCATCCTGAAGGTCCAGGGACACCATCCAGTCCCCTGGACGAAGAGCAGATAGAACAGAGGAAGACGTCTCATTGAAAATTTCTTCTTCAAGACAAAGAAATTCAAGGGCACTGACGTCTAGAACTGGTCTCCATCCCCCCGATGCTTTCGGTACCAGGAATAGCCGATTGTAGAATCCTGGGGACTGGAGATCTTGAACCAGTTCTACCGCTTCCTTGGAAATCATCTGTTCCACTGCTTGCAACATAGCAAGCTTTCGGACCGGATCCGAGTATCTGGCGGTCAACTCCCTTGGAGTTGTCGTCAAGGGAGGATTTTCCCTGAAGGGGATCAAGTATCCTTTTTTCAGGATTGAGAGGGACCAGGAGTCCGCTCCCTTCTGCGCCCAGACTTTGGCAAAGTGGAGTAGCCTGGCGCCTACTTTCGTCTGGAGGACTTGCTGTTCATCTAGACTTCCCGAAGGACCTTCTAGATGGTCTACTCTTTCTCTCTGGTCTTCGACCTCTAAGAGGGGCTCTAGAAGAGGAGGCACCTCGAAGGGCTGAACAAAAGAGGGTCTCTCTTTCTTCTCTATCGGCACTGCCGGCCTAAACTTCTTGGCTGAGTGCGTGAGGAGATCTTGAGTTGCCTTCTCCGTAAGAGATTTCGAAACCTCTCTAACCGTCTCTTGTGGAAAAAGGTGCGGGGATAAAGGAGCAAAAAAGAAGAGATGTCCTTTGCAAGGGTGATACTGCTCTTGCTAAGAAAGAGCTAAAGACAGATCTCTTCTTCAAAACTCCTGTTCCAAAAAGAGAGGCGACTTCCACAGAACCGTCCATGACCGCTCTGTCCAGGCAAGCTAGGACGCTCGAAAGTTCCTCCATGGAAACAAAGTCCGTGTCCTGAGCTCTCTTCGCTAAAGCTCCTAACGCCCAGTCCATAAAGTTGAAGACTTCCAGGGTTTTAAAGAGGCCCTTTAGCAGGTGGTCCAGCTCACACATGCCCCAAGTCGCCTTAGCAGACAGCAACGACTTCCTCCTAGCAGAGTCCACTAAGGAAGCAAAATCCGCATCCGCGGAAGAAGGCAGACCTAACCCCATCGGCTCTTTGGTCTCGTACCACCTTCCTGGTTTGCCTGTTAACTTGGAAGGAGGGCAGGAAAAAACTGTCTGCCCGCTTCCCTTCTGGAAGTCAACCAACTCTGAAAAAGTTTTCAATGCCTTTTTCATACAAAGAGCGGGGCGCATCTTAACGAAGGAAGACGATTTGAGAGCTTTAGTGCTGGACATCAACGATCCTGGTGAAGGAGGGTCCGCAGGATGAAAGGAGTCTCCGAACTCCTTTAGCAGCAAAAGAGAAAGTCTCTTGTAGTCCGAGACTGCTACATCTACAGGCTCTTCGTCTTCCGATACCTGTTCCAACTGATCTACAGAAGGAGATCGTTTTGGAGTGATCTGGCTCTTCCCTGGAGAAGAACTCCTTTCCCGAGAAGGGGAGCGCGGAACATGAGCACTCCTATACGAAGAGTGAGGCTCCTGTCTGTGGGCAACACTCTTGTGCCTACTAGACTCTTGTTGTCTAGGTTCGTCGGGTTCGTGGCGCTTGCTAGGCTCCTGGCGTCCTGATTCAGGGCGCTTGAAAAGATCCCCGCGTCCTGATTCCTGACGCTTAACAGGCTCTTGGCGCCCTAACACTTGACGCCTAACGTACTCCTGGCGTCCTGTCTTCTGGCGTCCTAACTCCTGGCGCCCTGACTCCTGACGCCCTGACTCCTGGCGCCCTGACTCCTGGCGCCCTGACTCCTGGCGCCCTGACTCCTGGCTCCCTGACTCATGGCGTCCTGGCTCATAGCGTCCTGATTCCTGCCTTCTAGCAGAATCCTGACGTCCTGAATCCAGCGTTCTAAGAGGCTCTTGACGTCCTTTCTTGCGTCTTGCTGCCTCTTTGCGCCTGTCTGGCTCCTGGTCCTGAAGACCCAAGGGATCCTGATACCTAAATCGGTTTTCCGGCTCCTTGTACCTAAACCGATCGAGACTTCTGCTCGATGCGCCGTGTCTAAGAGGGCGCTTCGGGGAAGATAGCCTATAGGGCGAAAGGGCTCTTCTCTCAGGAGAACAACTCCTATCCGACGAGTCTCTCGACGAAGGTGATACGTACCTGGAGATCGTGAGAGTTCTCTCCTATACGAAGAAGGACGCTTAGCGGAACTCTTAACAGGGAGCGAGACATCCTTCCTCCTTGTAGAGTCCTTAGCAAAAGAGCCTACTAGCGACGCTAACTGCTCTTGCAGATTCACCAAAAACTTCTTGGTCGGATCCTGAAGAGCAGGCTCCTCTTGCCTAGTCCTCTTAGGTCCCGAAGGCCAATCCTCGGGAAAACGCTCTGGGCTGGAGTCAGCAGCGTCTCCTTTAGGCGCCTTCCAGGCTCTCTTCAAAGGGCGCGAACGGGAGGCCGAACTCCATCCTCGTTTAGGAGAGGAAGAGTCAGAGGCCGAAAAGCACTCCTTTAGGACGCCTTTTCTGCGGCAATCCGAGGCAGCCTGGGACTTAACAACAGGATCTGCCGAAGGGACGCCTGACCGTTGGGGATGTTCTGCATCCTCCCTGCGGCTTTCGACATTCCTCCTCCCCTGGTCCTGGGAGTTTGGAAGAGGTCTAGGCCTAGGAGCAATGAGGAACCGGTCAGACGCCCCCTCCACTGCACTGGGGACACTGCACAAGTCACTATCACCACTCTTACCTTGGTTTAGAGCTCGTAGCTGAGCTTGAAGTTTCTTAATTGAAGCTTTTTACATTTCCCTCTCTGATGAAGAATCTTTGGATTCAGAACAGGGAGAAGCAGCTGAGGCTAAGGGAAAATTGTTAGTTTCTTGTTCTAAGGAGCAAGATCTACTAGAAGACCTAGCTGAAGCCTTCCTCACTATCTCTCTCAAGCTTCCCTCCGTAAGGTTCTCGCATTCCACACAGGTGTTAATAAAAGAACATTCATTCTCCCTGCATTTAGAGCAAATACTATGCGGATCTAATGCCGATTTAGGCAGCCTAACCTTACATTCTTCCCTACTGCAAACTCTAAACATAGGTGAAGCCTTAGCGTCAGACATCGTGAAAGAGTAGTCAAAACCAAAGTCGAAAAACAGTCCACAATAAGCGTATGCCAAGCCAGAGAAAAACAGAATACGTCACCAAAAAAACCAATCCAAATTCTCGGCAAACGAGTTGAAATCCAAGATGGAGGAACGAACAATAGGTGTTGTCCGTTTCAACCGACAGAGAAATTATGGCTTAGAAAACGGGAATAGTTCCAGACCCCGCCACCCAGCGGCGGGAATGGTGGATCACCTGACTACTGTGCGCGTGCCGCGAGTTTTTGAAATTCTGTCGGGACGACCGAGTCTATAGCTAAGTATATATCTGCTGGGTAAGTTACTTGTACAAAATCTATAGTTAGAGAAGCCTTCTCTACCATTGGTCTCGTCTTCCGAATCTACGTCCAACCCGTGAGGTGAATCCGCTTGAAATACGAGAGGATCTTCACCCAGTTCTCTCTCTACTGGCAAAAAACTCCTACTAGGAGAGGGACTCATCGAGTGAACAGATTCTCTCTCAAGTCTACTAGTTGTCTCGCGTCTGCTTGACTTCTCACGCCTGGCAAGCTCTTCGTGCTTGGCTGGCGCATCGCGCTTGGCTGGCGCTTCGCGCTTGGCTGGAGCTTGTTGCTTGGCTGGCGTCTCGCGCCTGGCTGACGCCTCGCGCTTGTCTGGCGCCTCGCGCTTGGCTGACTCCTCGCGCCTGGCTGGCGCCTCGCGCTTGGCTGACTCCTCACGCCTGGCTGGCGCCTCGCGCTTGGCTGACTCCTCGCACCTGGCTGGCGCCTCGCGCCTGAGAGTATCCTTGTCTAGAGCAACGCGCTTGGATAGCTCCTGACGCCTGTTAGAAACTTCGCGCCTGGAAGATGTCTCACGCTTGTAAGGCTCTTCATGCCTGGAGGACGCTTCACGTCTGGCAGGCGAAAGAAGACGAGACTTCTTAATAGGAAGTCTAGTGTCCTTCTTGCGAGGGGGATCCCTCGAAAGAACTCCAACTAAAGAGGCTAACTGTTCTTGCACAGCTAACAATATCCTCTTGGAAGCCACACCAGCGTCCTCTTCAATAGAAGAAGCAGGAGACCTCGAAGGTGTGCGATCCTCAACTACCGATCGAGGAGACGTCGAGACCATCTTAGCCTTCTTGATAGAAGAGGGGGCTTCCTCCGAGAAGCGCTCTGGGCTCGAGTCAAACGCGGGTTCTTTCCAGTGCCTTTTCAGTGGCCTAGATAGATCCGAGTCCTTCCACCCTCGTTTAGGTGAAGGAGAACCGGACGACGAGAAACAATCTCGTAGGACGCTTCTATTAAAGTGGTCCTGAGCAGTCTGTAGCGAAACAGAGCCTGCTGAAGGGACGCCTGACCGTTGGGGATTCCCCACAACCTCCGTACGGCTTTCGACTTTCCTTCTCCTCTGGGTATGTGAGTTTGGAAGAGGTCTAGGCCTGGGAGCATCGCAGGGACGGTCAGACGCCCCCTCCACAACACTGGGAACACTCACTTCACTAAGCAAATCACTATCACTTCCTTTACTTGCCTGGCCGCCCATTTTGTCTTCATCTTACGAAGAGTAGCCTTCAGATTGGCGATTTCAGAAGCCGAATCCGAATGCAAAGCCTGTGAGGGTTCAGATACAGAGGGAGAATCAAAATCATTAATTACAGGAGAGTTAGACTCAGAAAAAGGCTCAATAGGCCCTGTACTTACACCCTTCTGTGCAGCCCGTCTAATTCTATCCCTCTCTAACTTCTTCAAGTAAGAAGTTAGAGTCTTCCATTCATTAGCATTCAACTTTTCGCACTCATTACAGGTGTTAGCTAAAGAACAGTCAAACCCCCTACACTTACGACATACAGTGTGAGGATCAACCGAAGCCTTCGGTATCCTCACCTTGCAGCCTACATTCACACACACTCTCACACTAACACTTGAATCAGACATTCTAGCAGAAAAATCAAAAGCAAGTCCAAATCCAGTCCACGGTAGCGAATGCCAAAACAACGATCCAGTACGTCACCAAGAAATCCAATAAAGTTGATCAAAAAGTCTTGAAAAGCGAATTCCAGTCAGGAGGTAGTAACAACAATGTTGATACCACCGGCGACAGAGAAAATATGATAGAAAACAGGAATGGTTCTAGTCTGCCCACCCAGGGCAGGCCGGTAGATCACCTGACCTACCTGTAGCGAGTGGCGCGAAATTTGAATTTCTGTCGGGGACGACGGAGTCTTAGCTAAGTATATATCTGACAGGTAAGTTCATTGTATGAAATTCTTCCTTTTGTCTTTTTCTGTATCAATTTCCCCACCTCAACTCCAGTGACACTCGGAGCTTAACAATACCATACAATGGTCAACGAATTTAATGGTTTTATGTAATCTCTCTCTCTCTCTCTCTCTCTCTCTCTCTTACTGAGATGAGATCATTTTCGTGGACATGTATGTAATAAGTTTATCATTAATATTTTCCAATAATAATACTATTAACTGTAAGTACAAAATTTATATGAGAGTATTTTAAATACAATAATCATTCCATTTCTCTCTTTTAAATCCTGTAAGGACAATCTCTCTCTCTCTCTCTCTCTCTCTCTCTCTCTCTCTCTCTCTCTCTCTCTCTCTCTCTCTCTCTCCACAAGATACTTGTCATACATTTGGTGTTTCTATTTCTTCCTTTTATCTCTCTCGCTCTCAGCAAAAGAATTGATAGGCAGACAAACATAATTGCACCGTCCTCTCTTTCTCTCTTCTCTGGAGAAATATGTTATTGTTATGATACAATAAAGTTTGTTCATACTTACCTGGCAGATAGATATATAGCTGTATTCTCCGACGTCCGACAGAATTTCAAAACTCCCGGCACACGCAGTGGGCGGCCAGGTGGTTAGTACCCATTCCCGCCGCTGGGAGGCGGATATCAGGAATCATTCCCATTTTCTATTCAGATTTTTCATACCACTGTCCCCTGAGGGGAGGTGGGTGGGTACTTTAATTATATATATCTGCCAGGTAAGTATGAACAAACTTTATTGTATCAACAATAACATTTTGTTCATGAAACTTACCTGTCAGATATATATATAGCTGAATCCCACCATTGGAGTAGGGAAGGGACAGAATAGAAGGATTAGGAAACACCTCAAGTGCAGATGATTGACATCTTGATTCCTTACCTGTTAGCATAGCTGACTTCTTGATTACTGTCACCGAAGTCTGCTTTTGCTTTACTAGAGTTGCCAACAAGGTAGTGACCTGTGTAGTTGGTGCGCTCTAGATGATCTGTCAACGGGGGCGTGACCACAATGTGACTAGACCATATTGACCATACTGTGAGGGCAACGAAGCTAAAAAACCACCACCTGACCTAACCTATCGAAGTTAGTCCCATAACTCTAGGCTAAAGAAAGGGAAGGCGCCTCAAAGCAACCAACCCTTCAACCATAAACCAACACCAAAATTAAAAAGCACACCTACCCCTTTTCTATAGGGTAGTATTTGTGCTGCTCCCTGCCCCCAACACCATTTCTGCGGATATGTATGGTCCAAGCGACTCGCAGTTCTCATATGCCGTCTTCACATCCCGCAGGTAATGTGAAGCAAACACAGAGTTGCTTCGCCAAAAAGTAGCGCTAATGATATCATTAAGTGCCATATTCTTTCGAAATGCCAGTGAAGTCGCAACCGCTCTCACTTCATGGGCTTTTATTTTCAAAAGCTTCATATCACCATCCGAGCAGGACGCATGGGCCTCCGTGATGGTGTTTCGCAAAAAAGAATGCCAGTGCATTCTTCGACATAGGAAAGTCGGGTCTCTTAACAGAACACCATAAGTTCTCCGAAGGACCCCGACAATCTTTGGTCTTTTGCATGTAAAATTTGAGAGCCCTGACAGGGCACAGGACTCTCTCTGGCTCTTGTCCGATGAACTCTGTTCAACCCCTTGATTTCAAAGGTTTTTGGCCAGGGGTTAGATGGGTTTCTCATTCTTCGCTAAGAAATTAGGATCCAAGGAGCACACTGCACTGTGTCCTCTGAAACCCACATCTTTACTAATTGCTTGAATTTCACTAACTCTCTTTGCCGTAGCAAGAGCAGTTAGAAAAATCGCCTTTCTAGTAGTGTCTCTCAATGAGGCAGCATGCATAGGTTCAAGGGAGCCGACATCAAGAATCTTAGAACTACATCAAAGGTTCCATGATGGAACCTTTGGTTGTAGTACTTTGGTTGTCTCAAATGATCTCAAAAGATCGTGAAGATCTTTATCATTTGTCAGATCTAATCCTCTGTGGCGGAAGACAGCTGACAGCATGCTCTTATATCCTTTTATCGTGGGCACTGCTAATTTGTCCACATTTCTCAAATGCAGGAGTAACTCAGCGATTTGTTCACAGAGGTCGTGGAGGAGGAAATACCTTTCTTCCTACACCATCTCCTGAAGACAGTCCACTTCGACTGATAAACTGCTCGAGAGGAAGCTCTTCTCGCATTGGCAATAGCCTCTGCCACTGATCTTGAAAAACCTCTCGCTCTGGCCAACTTCTTGATAGTCTGAACGCAGTCAGACTCAGAGCGGAGAGGTTTCCGTGGTACCTCTCGAAGTGGGGCTGTTTGAGGAAGATCAACTCTCTCTGGCAGGGTTCTCGGGAAGTCTACCAGAAGAGACATGACCTCCGTGACCAATCGCTTGAGGGCCAAAAGGGGGCGATCAGAGTCATTCTCGCTCCTGGCGACGCCGCAAACTCCTTGTTACCTCTCCTAAGAGTTTGAACGGGGGAAAGGCGGGCGTACACATCCATCCCGTCCAGTCCCATAGGATGGCATCTACCGCTATTGCTTCCGGGTCGAGTACTGGAGAGCAATAAATCCGAAGCCTCTTCGTTTTCGAGGTTGCGAAGAGGTGACTAGCGGCCGTCCCCACAACTTTCCATAGCTCTTGACAAACTGATATTGTCATGTTACAATAAAGTTTTATACTACTTACCTGACAGATATATACTAGCTATAGACTCCGTCGTCTCCCGACAGAATTTCAAATTTCGCGGCACACGCTACAGGTAGGTCAGGTGATCTACCGCCCTGCCCTGGGTGGCAGGACTAGGAACCATCCCCGTTTTCTAATCAGAATTCTTCTCTTCCACCTGTCTCCTGCGGGGAGGGCGGGTGGGCTATTAATCGTATATATCTGTCAGGTAAGTATGTATAAAACTTATTGTAACATGACAATATCATTTTTATACATTCAACTTCCCTGCCAGATATATACTTAGCTGATTAGCACCCATTGGTGGTGGGTAAGAGACAGCTAACAACTGAAATAGACAGGTAAACAACATATGTTGTAGGTATTTATAAAACCTTGGTTCCTACCTTATTAGGCTGAAGACTTCGCGGCTACTGCCTTGGAGTCTGCTTAGCCTCAAGAGCCTCAGCGAGATAATGATCTATGGCTAAGAGTTCTTGTGGGTCTGCCAATGGGGTCTTATCCACTTACTCGGCAGAGCCTAAAGGCCTTTGTCATTGGGTGCTATTCCACTTACATGACCACACCTTGTTCAAGGAGCACAAAACCGATCCCGATCCACCTGATCCTAACATCCATGTTAGTTCTAAGATTGTAAGGAGTCATCCCCAAAACTCCATCAAACAAACAACCAAAAAACTCGAAACATAATTACACTTTCATTACAAAATATACAAAAAAAATTTTGTACTCCCCTACTAGTCATACATACCCTTGATCCCTACAGAAATGACACTCTGCTCCCGTGCGACAGTAGTGAGCTTGCTACCAGAAAACCAAGCACATATCTTGACAAGAGGGTTTATGTACGATAAAAACACCAAATTAAGGATCAGTCTTTGCTCAAGACCCAGTACTGTATCTGCTGATACAAAGGACCTAGCGAGAAGCACTTCTCATAGGTCACTCTCACGTCCTTCAGATAATGAGATGCAAACACTGAATTGCACCTCCAGTATGTCGTCTCAATGATATTCTTCAGAGACATATTCTTTTGGAACGCCAAAGACGTTGCTACTGCTCTTACTTCATGCGTCTTGACCTTTAGAAGACTGAAGGATTCCTCCGAGCAGTTCTTGTGAGCGTCCGTAATAACGCTTCTCACAAAGAAAGCCAAGGCGTTCTTGGACATGAGTCGTTTGGGGTTCTTTACTGCACACCAAAGACCTTGTTGACAAGCTACCCATCTGCCTCTCCTCTCTAAAT